>NC_081793.1:3329783-3629783 GCF_963082965.1 Carassius carassius
CTTTGGTTTTTACGTGTACATGCGAGTCAATGTACAGTGCACGCAAAGCAAATCCCATCACCATATAACCCACTTACTGCACACCAACCAATTTTTGTAAACGCACATTCTTGGTATGCGCAGATCGCTCATGCAGATTGAATTTGTTTTGCACTACTCAGTTGTTCCACAAGTTGGCAACACTGGCCCGGACCGATATTTGACAGTAGAAAATGGAATTAAAGAGACAGAACAAAAAAATAAAATAAAATACCGCAACAATAGACATGCATTGACAAGCGCTTGGGTGAGAGAGTTATTAGATTCTATGTTTATATTAGTTAAAAAGAGTACAAAGATATTTTTATCAGTAATAACTTCTAGAGAGAAATAGCATGGACACTGGATCATTCAACTGTACGCATACGCTAGTGTATGTATACAAAACTGAAGTATACTTTGGGCCTAAGACTGAATGATATTCATGTTCACATTAAAACAGTCCAGTAAGTTTGAGTAATAACAAAGATATAAGAAATGCTAACTAACAAAAATTCCAACTCAAGACATGCATCTTAAAATGCAAATGTTGGTAACAAACCAATAAGGTTTCATTAGTTAACTAACATTAACTTAACTGTAAATAAAAATTGAATATTTCATAAGAATTATATAAATTATTTAACTGTACACTGCACTGAAGCCATTTAAACGTCTGTGACAACAGGTTTACAAACAATTCTCATTACGATTCCTGTAAAATGATGTAAATATCGGCCCACAAAAATGATGGCAATTATGCAGAGATGGGGTTTGCTGCATTTACTGTAAACCGAGCTGCTCTGAGACACTGAAAACGTGAGATGCTCATGTGTCATGTGTTTCACCCTTAAACGCAGCACAACAGACTATATATTTATTTATTTAAAATACACAGTGTGGTGAGTGTCAAGTCACTTTCAGAGAGAAGAAAGAGTAAGAACTTGTAGCTAGCATTGGTCTATCAATACTGTGGGAAAATGAGTATTCAAACATTTCTCGATTAAAAAAAAAATCTTTATTTTTGACAACACTGCTTCTGAGTGACTCATCTTTTTAGTAGAAAAAAAACAGGTTAGCAGACAGGCACTTACCCTGGGACTACTTAGAGGACTAGACGAGAGGCCCGTTGATGCTCCACTTACAGATCGAGATCTATACAGGAGTGTGGCATTCGAGAGTCAGCAGGGCTAAATCAATATTTACAAAGTTCCATATATGCAGGAAAATGTGTTTATGACTGCATGTGTACCTCTGGCTGTGCGAGGTGTCCAGTGCTCTGCGTGGGGGTGTGGGAGAGCCCTGCTCCGTCACACTCAGCACCTCCAGACTCTTCCTCTCTGGCCGGCAGCGGCCGTGACGGGTCAACATCGGTGAGTCTACACGCTTCCGTGGAGGGTCTATAATATAGATGTGCAAAACACAGAGTATGTGCATGTAGATCAAACAGTAGAGTATAGCAACACTTGTGAGTTCAGTTACCAGGGAGTATATAACTGATAAAATCTAAAGACATTTAAATAAAATAAAGGTTCAAAAAGGGGGGTTTGGCAGCGAATGCCATAGAAGAACCATTATTGGATCCACAAAAAACCTTTTTAGTAAACAGATTTTAAAAGAACCATGTTTTTCATAGTGTGAAGAATATTTACAAAATTTGAAAAACTTTTTTCCACTATAAAGAACCTTTAGTGGAACGGAAAGATTCCCTGAATGTTAAAAGCTGTTTATGGAATTATAGATTAAAAAAAACGACCAAATTAATGAAATGCACTGTATTTTCCTGAAAAAGTCACAGCAGATCAAAACTGCACTGTTGAGAGAAAAAACACCTAACTCACTCCACAAAAATTTAAGAAGAAGAAGAAGAAGAATGAAAAATGTTATTATAAAATGTTTGGTTGGCTGCATTTTAGTTTGATGATGATTATGCTGAAATGTCAAGTTAGCAATGCTAGAAATAATATGTTTGGACTGTGTGCACTTTGCATTCTTTATGTTAAAGAGATAAGCCACCCAAAAAAAGAAAAATCATTTACTCATCCTCATATTATTCCAAATCTGTATAATTGACATTTTTGTACAGAACACAAAATAAGGTATTTTAAAGAAGTTAATAACTTCACAGTTTCAGTCACTATGGACTTCCATTGTATTTTGTCCATATGATAAAAGTTAAAAAACTACAACTGCTCTTTGTTTGATCTTCTTTCAGGTTTTAGAAACAAATGAAATGCATACAAGTTTGGAACAACACAGTAGTGAGTAAATGATGGCATTATTTGTATTTTTGGATTATCTATCCCTGTAATTGTATTATATAAGTAAAAGCACATTTCACAAAGTAACTTTATTCCAGAAAATCCAATAATTTGCTTTGGATAAAAGCGTCTGCCAAATGTCTAAATGTAATACATACGGGCCACACAGTTCAATATTAGTAACAGTAATTTAAAATTCTTCTTCTACTAATTTGTAGACCAAGAGAGTGGCTGAAGATGTAGATTTAACTGTGTTAAATAAAACACTCCAGAGAAAAAGACACACACCAATGTCATTTCGTGGAGGAAGATCCTCATCCTCATGGCTAGGATAGCGCTCTTTACGGTCTAACAGGAGAAAGTAGATCATCTTCTCTTGGTTATCTCTAAGGAAAAGAGTGAGAGAAAGAAGAGAGTATAACAATGTTAACCCGAAGCCTATTGTATCATATTTAATATACACATTTCTAAGGCATAGAAATGTTCAATGAGTAAAACTTTGCTTAGAATTGTACACAAAGAAAAGCCGTCTGCTGTCTGATTGATAGATCATACTTTTATGGCAAGGAAAAGGCCTTTTAGTATAAAGCCCCGTTCACACCAAGAACGATAACTATAAAGATAACTATAAAGATAACGATATTAGCGTCCACACCAGCGAACGATATCGTCTGTTTATTCTGAGTTTATATCTTAAAGCGTCTGCCGCTTTAAATCCTCGAGCTCATTACAGCAGGATGGATTCTGATTGGATGTCAATGTTTATATCGTTCATCAGCTGGAAAAAAATCGTTCTGAAAATGATTCCAACGATACCGTTTCACTGTGCCTTTATCGTTATAGTTGTAGTGTGGACTCTGCTATTCTTTAATATTGAGAACGATTTTTAGAACTATATCTTTATCGTTATCTTTATACTTATCGTGCTTGGTGTGAACGGGCCTTAATTGTTAAAACACTGGCATCAGAGCTTTTTGATGTGAAATCTTTAAATTGTTATAAGGTTAACATAAGAATATTTTTTATATATTTTAATAATATAAAAAAAAATAACACCTGGACTGAAGCAATTTAGGATTACTTGTTATCCAAACATAATGTTTCAGAAAAATTTAAATTATGTTCAAATATCAGTAGCAAATATGATCTATCAGGTTTTTGTTTATTTGTTCGCCTCTCAATCATCGCTGTATTGTTTTGCATTATATGCTTTGTCCCCACAATAAAATTCAGCATAAAACTAAGCATCATCTACTAAAACACATTATTGGATTTCATTCAATTGCATACTTTGGATCAGTTTGGGCCTCTAAATAAAATATAGGTGGTTGTTTTTCCTCTTTTAGTATAAGCTCCATTCTCCTATATCATATTTGTGCCATCAATAACATATATACTTGTTTTGTTGTTGTTTTTAGATTTCGATAAGGTTCGATACACTGTTAAATTTTTTTTTTATGATTTTCCTGACTATTATTTAATATGTAAGCCTTTACATTGTCAAAGATTACCCTACTTTTTTTTACATTTTCTGAATAAAAATGCTGCAAAAGTGCTGATGTTACACTCACTCTTCACACTGCAGGTCTTGGGCCAGTTTAACCCGGTCCCTGAAACAGCCCAGAGAATACATGCTGTCCAGCACATCTGGGTCCAGCTCTGTCAGAGACATGATCCGTCCCATGCTCACGCGCCTCGGGGGCGGCAGCTCCAGACACGGCTCATTGCGTCCAGCTCTTCATCACACACAAACAAACACACATATGAACTTGAGCTGCTTGCACAAATCATCTGTGATTTTGCCTGTTCTAAAACACACAAGCTAAAATCATTTCATAACAATATAAATACAGATCTATTTTTGAAATGCAGCCATAAACACACATAATATGCTCTTACTCAAACTCTGTAGATTGACTACAGTGATAGCGAGAATACAAATAATCAATATAAACAACCAGTACTTACTGATACCAAGCGTGTTTCTGGATGGCCTCTAGCTGCAGAAGGACAACAGACGGTGTGATTAGTAGAGTCTGTTCACAAGCAGGTGGCGCTATAATGCTATAAGATTAGTGATGGGATAAATCAAGCTTTTCGCAATTCTGAATCAGCTGAACCGACTGATCAAAATGCTGATCAAAGCAGTGTAAATGCAGCAAGACCTCAGATCAAGCATGCATGCAGACACCTGTTACAAACCAATTAAATTTTATTTACAAATCATTACAATGAATGGTATTAATGATTTGTAGATTTGTAGATTAAGTGATTTTTTTGTAATTTGTGTTCTTTTTATTAATTTGTTGTTCTTGTTTTTTTGTTTTAATGCAGAACTGCAACAAAATAGTTAACTATCACTAAGTCTTTTTGATATTATACAATCATTTTTATAAAAATTCATTAAATTAATAATGAAACTGACCCGAGATCAGTTAAAACCACATATTAGTCACTGGTCTGTGAGTTCACCAGATCAACGCCTCCTAGCAGCAAACCATTTGAATTAAAAAAATGTTGCAACAAGTGTTCAACACATGATGTAATGAAGCTTTGTGACTTGGCCAGTTTTATTCGCACTCCAAAACACTGATTCAAAAACAATTAACTTAGTATTTATCAAAGAACCCGGAACAAAATGTATCATGGTCAACTTGTTTCAATACTGATAATCAGAAATCTTTCTTGAGCAGCAAATCATCATATTAGAATGATTTCTGAAGGATCATGTGACACTGTGTGGTGTAGATGGTTTCAAAAGTAATAAATATAGACCTAAAATAAATCCATCCATAAAACTTCTATCAAGTTAATTAAACTTGGACATGTTTACAGCTATCGAACCACCACAGTATGCTGAATGCTTAATCACAGTACTCCCTCACCGTGACTCTTTTTTCAGGGTTGACCTCGATCATGCCCCGCAGCAGAGCCTGGCACTCGGGTGGGATGAAATGGGGCATGTGGAACACTCCACTCTTTACCTTTTCCAGCAGCTGCCGCAGGTTATCGTGGTCGAAGGGTAGCGCGCCCTGAGGACAGCGGACAGAAATTCCCAGATACAAAGACATGGATGGTAATGACAAGCAAGGTGTGTTTCAGTTATTTGCATAACAACCTGTGAGCTAAAAATTAGTAATAAGTGGGGGAAAGTATAATGCTCTCTGACAAGTTGAGAGAATTTTTTTCTCACCACTAGCAGAGCGAAGAGAATGACTCCACAGCTCCATACATCAGCCCGTCGACCATCATATTTCTCACCCTACAGTAGAAGCCAAAGGTAGCAATATGGTCAGGGGTTCACCTTCAAACAGAATGATGCTCTAAAACATAGAGGTTACTTTTTGGACCTACCCTGATAACCTCTGGACATGCATAATGAGGAGATCTGCAAATAGTTTGGGAAAACAGAGTATGGAAGGGTGTGAGAGAGCATGGTTTGTTTAAAATAACATAGCTGTTTCAATTACAAACAATTCTGTGGCATTTATTTAAATTTGGGTATATCAAGTTTAGGCGAAAATACAAAAACATTCCCCTGGGCTTAAGAGGTTAAATGAAACTAAAAATATAATTAAGCAATAAGGAATAGGAAGTTGTAGTAAGCTGTGCTTAACTGTGTTGGCTTGACAAGCCAGTATACTGATCTACAATTCTACAATTCTTTCTCTTCGGAGAATAAATTACTAAAAATTAATGCAACCAAGAGCTTTCAAACCGGGCACAGACCTTTAGGCTGTTCCGACTCATGTGCTTTAACATGCTATCAACATGCTAAAATTGTTAGGACAAGCGTAATCACGCTAGAATGTAATACAATGCTAAAATGTGGCTCAGTGGTAGATCATTACGTTAGCAGTGCAAAAGGTTGTGGGTTTGATTCCCAGGGAACTCGTTAGGTAAAAAATGTTAGACTGAATGCACTGTAAGTCACTTTGGATATAAGCGTCTGCTAAATACATAAATTAAATTAAAAAATTTTAAATGTAAAACATGCTAGCAGCACTAAAACATGTTAAGGTACACTAAAACTCGCTAGAGTAAGTGCTAAAACATTCACGTGTTAAAACATGCTAGAAAAATGCTAGAAATATACTAAATCATGCTAGCCTCATGCTAAAAATTTGAACAGCACTTAACAAAATGTTAAAACAGACAATGTGATAAAACTTTTTAGAACATGTTACAATACAACCCATTAGATGAATAAACATGGTCGCAATTAAAAAAAAAACATAATGAAAACATGATGGTAACATGTTAAAACTGGTAAGCATGTTAAAAATGTTAGCAATGCGTAATACAATGTGAAAACCTATGAGCACAGTGCTAAAACATGGTAGGAAATGTTAAAACCTGTTAGTTAAATGTTAAAGCATACTAGCAACAAGCCAAAATGTACTAGCAATGTGATGAAACATGGTAGCAATATATAAAAACATGCTAAAAACATGCTAGAAACATGTTAACTGGCTAGCTTCTTGTTAAAAATGTTAGCAATGCGTAATACAATGTGAAAACCTATGAGCACAGTGCTAAAACATGGTAGGAAATGTTAAAACCTGTTAGTTAAATGTTAAAGCATACTAGCAACAAGCCAAAATGTACTAGCAATGTGATGAAACATGGTAGCAATATATAAAAACATGCTAAAAACATGCTAGCAACATGTTAACTGGCTAGCTTCTTGTTAAAAATGTTAGCAATGTCTAATACAATGTGAAAACATGCAAGCACAGTTTTAAAACATGTTAGGACATACAAAACCTACTAGCTAAGTGCTAAACCATGCTAGCAACAATATAAAATTTGCTAGAAAAGAGATGAAACATGGTAGAAACATGCTAGCAACAACCTAGATCATGATAAAAAATATCTAAGAAAATGGTAAAACTAAAGTAATAAACATGCCACAACATGTTATAATGTGCTAGCAAAATTCTTAAGCCTGCTAGCTCAGTATTAAATCATTTTGAAAGTGATAAAACCTGCTAGCAACAAACTAAAATGTCCCAGCTGGCAGCAACGTGATGAAACATGGTAGCAATATATAAAATCATGCTAAAAACATGCTAGCAACATAGTAAAACATGCTAGCTTCATACTAAATGTTAACAACACCTAAATGTTAAGACTTACAAGGTGACAAAACAAGCTTAAATCAATGTTGTAATATTCTAGTGACATGAAAAAACATGTCAACAATGTACTAAAACATGCTAGGAATATTTCAAATTAACATGAACCAAATGCTAAAATAATCTAGCAGTGCTAAAACATAGTGGGTACAGTAAAATGTGTGGCTTTAGTGTTCAAATACTATGTATTGTGTCCTTTAACACAGCTGGAAAACTGTTTTGATCAATAATCATGAACTATCAAAATGATCAATTTCTTATTGCAATGCATGCATCTTAAAGTTTAATAAAGCAAGCTAACAGCATTATAAACCACACGCATACACAATACTCACCCACAGCTTGTCTCTAGCATACTGTCTCCCACCTGTAGTGAGGCCATGCCAAAGTCTGCAATCCTGATATTGTTCCTCTCATCCAGCAGGAGGTTTTCTGGCTTCAGGTCTCTATGACTACAAGAGCACAGAGGACAACCGGCTCTGAACACGGTGTTCACCAACAGCCCTCCACAGAGAGACACACTTTGGAAGATGTCCAGCGTCAAAACATTAATACTTCACTCATCCTTGTCTTTGACATTTTTAAACACTTGTATCTGCCCAGTTTAGATATTAGAGCTAGAACCACCACATATTAAAATACGAGGGACATACCATGTTAAAAACAGTAATCAATAAGAGTGTCTATAGGCTTTGTCACTAAAAGATCCCATTAAGGGAATTGTTTTCCTTTCCTGAAATATAAGATGCAGTGTTATTTTAGTGTCATTGATACACTATTATAGTTTATTTTTATTATTTTAAATTACATTTTATTTTTTCACTTATTTATTTTTTCATTATTTATTTTTCACTTTAATTTTAGTTCGTTTTCGTACATAAGCTGTGTTTTTTTATACTTATTATATATATTTTTATATATATGTCTATAGTTGTTATTGTTTATTTATTTATGTTTTAGTATTTTAGTCAATTGTGAAAATGAAAAATGGAAAAAATGAGAAATGCTGTTTTGGCATCTAGCTGAAATAAAATAAGTTTTATTTTTATATATTTTAGATTAACATTTATTTTATTTCAAGTAACAATGTTTTTATAGTATAAGTCTTATTCGTTATTCGTTATTATTTTAGTTTAGTTATGTTGAAGGTGCAACATAAATCTGTGAAAAAAAAATGAAATAAAAGGTTTTTCAAAAATCAAGTAAAAACAGTTTATGGGAAAATGACTCCAAGGATGGGGCAAAACACCATATGCAAATAGTATTTTGTTACCATATTCAAATATAATTGAACATCTATTCAAAATAGCCACCAGCAAATGCTGTACTAATATTATTTTTGTTTTTAGAATAATATGATCTACAGTATGAGTTACAGTGTGAGTATAGCATATTTCATAAATAAATCTCATTTGTGATGCGGTCAGTGTGGGACCACTTTGCACATACTTTGATTTTAATAATCTTTAACCAAACTGAAAATCATAAAGCTTCTCAAAAAAAATATGTGAGCTTGCAAAACATTACCCCAAGGACTTGTTCTTTTTTGTAATTTATATTATTATATTAAGAATTGTGTTTGTGTGTGTGTGTGTAAGTCTTACCATATAGAGTGACTATGACAGAAGTCCAAAGCAGATATGATTTGTCTGAAGAACTTCCGTGCCTCTTTAGGCGTCAGTCTGCCTTTCTTCACCAAATAGTCAAACAGCTCTCCTCCTGAAACATGCTCCAGTACCAAATATCTGTATGAACGGAGCCAGAGAACAAGTGGAACAAAGGTTTTAAGAAGGGACAAAGGCCAAGTAGGAAGAACAATGTGTTGAAAAAGCGTATAAGAAAGCATGTAAAAGTGTAACTCACAGGTATTTGTTATTCTCATAAACATCATGGAGTTTCAACACATGTGGATGTTCAATCAGTTTTAAAATAGCAATTTCTCTCTCCACCTGGTTGAATGAGAAGAAGAAAAGATCATTTATATATTATCTATTTATTATCTTTATAACTAGCAAATGCATGATGCACAATAACGTTTTAAATTAGAGAGAACATTACAAAAGTACCACAGTATTCCAGGTTTTTTTTTTTTTTTTTGCCTGGGAATGCCATGTAAATATCATAGTACATGAATACGACAGGGTTATTAAAATTAATTAAAACCATAAAAATAAATAAATAAGTAAATAAACATTTTGTTACTTAAAAAGTCAAATGAAATTAAAAAAATGTTTAATTGTATTTAAATTTGAAATATATCATTTTAATTTAGTTAACTAGATGTACAATAACTAAAACTGAAATAAATATTATAAAGACAAAACTAAAAAAACTAATACAAATGGCAAAAAAACTAACAAATAAATGACTAAAGTTAAAATTAAAACACATAATTAAAACAGAAAATACATATATAAAAAAATATTCAAAATATGAATACAACCTATAATAGTATCTCAGTGATACTTAAATAACATGGTAATCATGTGGTACTGTATAGTATCTGATACCATAACTGTACCACAGTGATACATAACACTTTTAACAGGTATAATATTATAATTTAATTTATAGATTTAATATACATTTTAATTATTATTAGTGATATATAATTATATTATATATAATATACATTTTAGTTTTTATTACTGCAAGACTTTACAAAAACTATAGCAATGGAAAAAATATATATATTTCTTTACCTTCATCAACACAGATTCGGAAAGTTTTTCTCTGTTGACTATTTTGATGGCTACTTTTTGACCAGTGATGCAGTGAATCCCGAGCTTCACCAGACCTATTGACATCACAGACAATTCATCAGTGACGAACGCTTTGAAAAGATTAGAAATGTCAGACAATTTAATATATAAACAACATGTCCTTACCTGTCTGGCCTTTCCCGAGAGTCTTCTCTAGTCTATACGGCCCCACATACTGAGCTGCCTGGGTCACTGACAGTTCCTTAGACATAGTGGCAGCCTGGCTCCTGTTAAACCTGCTACTGCATGCAATATTTTCACAGCGTACCGTTTCTGAGTTGAGTTTTTCTAAAATAGTCTCCCAAGGGTCTGCAACAACCCAGGAATATATCCATGCTGAGCTCGGGGTTCCCTAGAATCTGTCATCTGGGCCTGTGTATTGTTTCAAATCTATTTGAGCCTAATTCATAGCTTTACCAATTAAAGTAACCCTTCTTAATCTATCAGACTTTTTGTTCCCAGTACATGTCATTACAGAAAGCCAGGTCCAGTTACTAAGCTCCTGTTTCTAGATGCATCTACCAGCTGGCCATCACCTCATGACAAAAACACCATTTAGAAACTCCTCCTAACTGTGAAATATTAGTGAACAAGAGCCTTCAGTACACTCGTGCAAGGCCTAGAGGAGCCAGAATAAAGGAGCCAGAATCTTACAGTTGAATAATAAACAAACAAACAGGTAAATCTATTCCCGTTTCACATTCAGCAAGACAAGCTAAAAGAGTAGTCCGATGGCGTATGTGACTGTAAGGAGATCCAGGTCGCTCTGCGTCCTCTCGCATCACTGCAGCGGATCTGGCAGATCTGTTTCATCTCTGCTGCTGATGCTGATGCTGAGCTCCATCCTGCCGCACGGACCGCAGCATCCTCATCCTTCGCGTATCCGCCGTGTGTCCTCTCTCGCCGGTCGCGCGCACGCACGCTCGCATCCGCCGGACACTTTTGAGGAAGATGTTTTTGATGGTGACTGATAAGTTGCGCACTGATCGCTGAAATTTTGCCTGTCTTGACGGTTTATTTGCGTTATTTTCTCCGTTCTGGTTCCTCGCATCAACATCCGGGTCCCACACCCTCCTCCTCCTCCTCATCATCATCAACCCTCCCTCACAAACACACTTACACTGCACCTCGCGCCACAGATCTGTCCCTCACAGACAGAAGAGTAAAATACAGTCATGTGTATAGGGCACTGAATGAAAAGCATCTTCAAGTACCAACTACACAGAACTCGGGAATAAATAAACAAATAAACAAATAAAAAATAAAACACCATGTGTATTCAAATTGTTTAGGTCATGGGAATTTATTTTATTTTATTTTAGTTTTTTTTTTTTTTTTTTTTTTTGCTTTAAGCATTCATGTCTTTCGGTCAACATTTTTTTTTTTATAAAATAAAATAAAATATCTAAATAAAAATGTAAATAAAAAACAAAATCAACGTTTTAATACTTGACGAGTTCAACGAAGTCTTAATGATTCAGACAGGCTCGAATGAGTTTATCGTTTTTATTTGTATCTTATTATTATTATTTTTATTGTATATTGTTGCTGTTGTTTTATGTCATTGTGCTTATTTTCTGTCACAATCGTGATACAAATGGTTTGATTGTGCAAATATTTGTATATGAATATGTTTTTATAATAACAATATTAATAATAATTCTTATTATTAATAATTTACATCATTGTGCATATAACCCCCAATAAATCAATTCTGTAAACCCTTTTCTAATCTTACATAGGCCCTAACTAGCAATACTATAAACCGTACATGACAACTGCATGATTAATATGTGATGAAAAGTAAGAAAATTTCTTCAATAGATGGTGCTGGCTGTCAGTTGATGTGTCTACAGGCCCACTTTCAGGAAACCACATGAGCAGCGCTGCCAATGTGCTTGGCATAAGTTAGCAATGCAGACCACTGCAGTTAAAGGTCAATCAATCAATCATTGCATGCAATTAATTATTATGAAGCTATTTAGTGTCAGTTATTTAGTGAAAACATAAGCTGCCTCTTAATTGTCATGGTTATTGATTTATTGAAAAACAAACGAAATGCACTGTTTAATTACAGTGTGAAATCTGGAAAACAATAATAATAAAAATAATAATAATAAAACGTTTTCTTATTTCTTCCACTGCTACAAATAACATGAGGTAAACCAACAGAGACTTCCCAGGATCAAAATAAACAATTCCACTGCTCTCCAGCTCTTGCACCCCTTTCACTGTCCTCAGAATGGTTTAGTCCAGTGCAAGTGAGGGAATGCAAGGGCACTGGAGGACCAAGAAAGGAAGGACCTAAGTTAAAAATAGCAAAAGAAAACCAGATCAAAATCAAAATCAATAAATCAATGCATTCAAACATTCCAGACAGAATATAAATGTGCACACAATCATCACAATACTATTGTAATGAAACGCTCTGTGCTACATTAAACTGCAGATACATTTCAAACAGAATAAAAGTCACAATGAAAAAGCATAACAAATTAAGGAAGAAATCAGGAAGAACAGTATTTGATATTTACATGTAAATCCATGTTCCCTCACGTGGCTGCCATGGTCCCCTTCATACAGGCCTCAAAAGCTTCCAGCAGCTCCTTACAGCCCTCTGCACCCTTCCCCTGAACACTGGACACATAAACAATGTGTTTAGTGCTATCAGTGATATGTAGTGTACACCTATGACAATATGACAATATGATTCTGTGCTGTGCAGTGTGACTGTGCATTGATTTTTGGATGACTGATCTCATGTCAGGATCAAAGGGGACACATTCTTTGGAGTCAAAGGGTGTTGTTACGTCATCACATGAAAGAGCCTTCAGATTCATGCTTTTTTTAAGATATAAGTTGTTGGCATTAAATACTTTATATATAGACCTCATTATAGGAATATTTAACCCCAAAATCTGAGTTGTAAAAAATGTGCTCATCCTCAGGTCATTCAAGATGTAGATGAGTTTGTTTCATAATCTGAACAGAATTGATGAAAAAAGGCATTATTTGTTCACCACATGAATGCTGCTAAAAACCAAGCCACTTACATGGTACCTAAAACCCAGGATTGGTGCAAACTAACCTGAAACTTACCTGGCTAGCCAGCTAAACCGGCTTCATGGTACAGGCCCCAGATTTGCACATGACAGCAACGATTACCTTCATAAATAACACAGACAGTGCAATACAGACGATGTAATGTGAGCACACCTCTCCTCGCCTTTCCATGTGTGAGTCTATTTGAAACCAGGCTATATTTAAATCACACATATACATTGCTAAAGTTGCTAAATATAAATTGCAATTGGCATATTGCTCTGAATGTTGCATACAAATATGAGATGTTTAATTATATTTGGATTTGTATGCATTCATGCATATTCATGCTGAAAAACTCAAGCCTCTGTTTTATTTTTTTTTAATCTCAAATGTACTCTGAATGATTATTTAATGAATTTAACGCAATACTCTGTTTCTGACAAATGCTGGTTTTTTTTTCTGTGTAAGCGACCAACCCAGAAGTGATGCACTGCAAATGATAACCACTCATTTACAATGAGCACTCTTGACTAAATCAATTGAGAGACATAGTAGATAGCACTTCTCTTATAAATGGTACAACTTGTGCAACTCACCGGAAAGTTCAAATTATTATGTCATTGAGTGAGCGCATTGACCTCTGACCTTTTAACCTAGAAACAGAGCATTTTGCTTTGTTCACAATTATAAATGGAGGTTAATCATTTATGCGTAAAAGCCTACAATGCTGAAAAAAGACGGGAACTATTATAATATGTATCTCCAAAGCTCTGTCGATATCAAACACAAGCACAAAGGGGAATTAGTGCTCCTGCCACATGCTTTAACTTAGTAACATGATGGCTAACATGGATAATTTTCCACCTGCATCATCACTTCCCAAACCTGCTCCCCCCGGCACCATGTGCTCAATCTTGTCGTTCAGTATCCAACACATATTTTAACTAGCCTTTCAAATAGTTTCATTCACAAACCACTTCTCATAACCTATATACTACACATAGAGGTGTTATATGATAGTGTATAACTAAAAACACATTCATGCTGATCTATAAAGCATGTAAGTTTATTTTTTTCCCTTTAAAAAAAAAAAGCACCAGATTTTTAAAGTATTCAAAATTCAATGTTGCATTAATGTACTATATCCTTACTGAAATATGACTCACCATTTGTCCAGCTCATCTTTGGGAGCCTTGCACTGAGCAGGAACTTCTTCTGGCATTTTTCTTTGTTCGTGTGACACAATGTCAGTGAGCTGAAAAGAGCCTTTAAAGAAGTACAGGGTGAACAACTAATATATATAGGATTACTTCCCAGTCTGTGCAGGAAGGAGGAGGAAGAGAGGGAGGAGAAACAGGTTCCAGAAAGTGTCAGAGGGCAAGAATCATATAGTAAAGGTGACCTGGGAAAAATTAGAATAGAACAGAATGTACCTTTTTTTTAATGCCACATACAGCGGTGCATACTCTCTCTCTCTCTCTCTCTCTCTCTCTGTGTATTTTCCATATTCCATATAATTTCCATATCCTTTTTAATCTTACATTTTATTGTTAACAGGATGGTGAATATATGGCAGCATTTTCATTTATTAAAGTCCCTTGTTTATTATAAAGTCCCTTTATTTTTGACTTCATCGAATATAAGGCATGGACAGACCACAATCAAACACTAGATGGCGCAGCTTTACAAGAGCCAGTAGGAACAAGCGCAAACTACAAAATAAAGCAAAATATCTCAGATATATATAACCCGGTTTTATACAGTCTATGGATATAACACACACACAACTTTATTTCTACCTTTTGAAATTTTTATTATTATTATTATTGATTATCCTAATGAAACCCCTGGCTGTATCTATACTTCTTGAAAACATAAATAAATAATTGTTTTCTTTTATATATATATATATATATATATATATATATATATATATATATATATATATATATATATATATATAGACATTAATGGGTTTTAAAATTAGTAATACTGTATAATAAACTAATGCCAGTGCCTAGGAATAAGAAAAATAAGCTTTTTTATAATTTTGCAATTATATATAAGAACAAGAAAGGATAATTCAAAATAATATTTAAATCGTTAACTTGTTTGTCAATTAAAATATTTATTCGAATACTTTTCTTTTGGAACTACGGCTGAGCTTGGCGAAAAGATTGTTTACCTCATGTTTTTCCTAAACACAATCCGCGTTAACGTCAGTGTGTTCGCGGCTCCCTCTAGCGGCGCGCGTGAGCATGTCTCCCGCCTACAGGCTCGCTGCAGCTGTATTTGTCAGAGGCTCAAATCCAAGGGAGACGAACGAGGCGCCATCTTTTGTGCGTTTCTCCCTGCAACGATGAGAAATTGATCTCGAAACCGGTGGCCCATGCCACCTCAAATCTGTAAATAAAGGCGTATATGAAAAGACCTCGTATCTGAGCAAAACATCGATCCATAATATACAGAAAAAATATACATTTTGCTATCTATAATCCACTGAAGGGGACAGAAGCGGCGAGGTGTTGTCTAGTATCGCCCATTTCGTGATTCCGGAGCCGATAGCGAAAAGGGTTCCTGAAACCGGGGTGTTTTTCACGAAGCGGACGCGGATATGGCAGAGACGGCGGGGTTGCTTTACCAAACGGCTTATTTCGTGCTTTGGTGACATTATTGTGCGATTGAAGCCAAAAGTCGGTGGAATAGTATCCGACATTCCCTCGGATCGCGCGCTCGTCACGTGGTAGGTTCCTCCTTTTTCTTTGTTAGTGGACGATCTCGAGCAGCAGCACTTATGTTACATAAACGTAATCTGAGCTTCCAGTTTTAACTTGTATTACCAGAAATGGTTGTATTTACAATAATTTCAATGTGTAATTTTCTTAATGGGGGTATTACTATCTAGTAATGTACTTTCTCATGCAATAAACTCACGCGCGCTTATTTATTAACGTAGGTTACTTCCCTCCCCATTTTAGCTATTACGGACGTATGTATATATCTTCAGCATGTTTTGATCTACTACTAGCAGCCTCGTTTAGTCTCTAAATTGCTACCTTATCAGTTTCAAACCGGTTCTGTTTCAAAGTGGTAGTTAAAATGACTTTCATAGCGTAAGCAAGGCCGTTTGAGAGCATGCTAAACATTTGTAATGCTCGCATTTACTGTATGAAGCTTACGAGACATTCAGCAGCAATGCATTAAAACGCTATAAGATGTTTTTTTTGGGCTTCTACGTCTAGCTTTCGAGTCTGAAGTGAAACGCTTCAGGAAGTGGTATGAATGTGGTCTGTTTAACACTCATATATGCATGTGAACGCGGAAAATTGCACAAGCGTGTTATTGTTGTAAGTAACGTTAGCTAGGCATTGGTGTGTGAGATTTTTTAAACGATTTTAACGTTAACATAATACTTATTATTGATCCGAAGCGTGTATTATACCGGTATTTCCTGTATTAAGTTCTCGTTTTTGGCTGTAATGCTGAGAAAACGCGCGATTATTTGATTTTACTTGACATGACCAGCGCTCTTTATGCTTCTTTGTTAACCCTTAACCGGATTTGTCATGTTTAACGTTACTAATTTTACGTATTTTTCAAACCCGATAACTCTATGAGAAGTTTTGTTTGTTTCAGATTAAATATTATATAATTTTGTTGCTAGTTTAAATTATAGAACATATATGTTCTATAACATAGCACAAAAAAGCGGTTATATTGTGGATGGAGCGAGTCGCCCCATGATTTCATCACGTGACCACCCGCTTCCAAGTCATCCAGTTGACCGAGTTAACGATAATAATAACCTGATAAGTCTCTATTAAAATCCATATATCCATATCCATAATTGTTATCCGATAAATTATAAACTTGCTAAATTTAACAATAGTATTTCACCCAATTGCTCCTTTTGCCTTGTATGAAGAATACAAGGAATACATTTAGGACTATACTTACTGTAAAGTCTTCTGGATTGATTTTTCCAATTTTGTTAAAAAATATTTATATCCAAACTTTTGTATAACCCCCCAAAAATGTTGTTTTTTGATTATTCTTTGAATTTAGACCATTCTCACTGTACATTTATTAATTTATTGCTTTATCTTGCTAAATTTTAAATTCATAAGTGTACATTTTAAAAGAAAACTCCCTACTTTTTTATTTTCAGGATTGACTTACTATTGCATGTAAGACTCTTTCATGGTGTAAGTTCTAACATAGTTTGCTTTTGGAGTATTGTTTGTAACCCTCATTGTCTTTTGTTCTTACTTTGTCTTTGTAATTGTATTTGTTGTTCTTCTATTGCATAAAAAATACTAATAATAACCTGATTAATAAAATATTTACTTTATAAAGTGTATATGTTATATTTTTCTATTGCATAAAAAATACTAATAATAACCTGATTAATAAAATATTTACTTTATAAAGTGTTTTCACAAGGCGTTTCACAAAGAAATTAAAACAACCTCTTTTGTGTAAATTTGCTGCAGTTAATAAACAAATATCATATATCACCATTGGTAGTACTGTGACAAATAAAAGCTACCTTAATGTTAATTTATTGAGTTAGTTATTGAGTGTACATTTCATGCAAAACTTCTGGCAAGCAATGTGTCATCAGTAAAATATCTTCTGTCTGTGTCTTCATACTTCCAGTAAAATTGCAGTGACATATTTTGTTAGTCGTGAAATACTCTACAGCTTTGTTTGTTGGAGTCGAGATATGAGTATTTGTAACGTTTACATGTACTTATGAAGAGATAGTCTCTTATCTGTTGAGGCCTAAAGGCATATCCCTAATTCCGTTGACACAGATGGTCTCCTGAGGTCAGAGGAGGAGGGGAAATTGAGAAGGCTTGCTCTTACATAAGCTTGAATAGAGTAGGTCTTTCCATAATAACGACTATGGTAATGGACCCCGCTCAGGTCAATGAGTTCTCATTCCCTTTTTTTACATTGAGGTGAAGAGCATTGTGGCAGAATATGTTCATATCCAAGAAATACTGATAACGTAGATTCCTGTTTGTGTCCACTCACTCTGTTATCAGTAGTTATCTTCTTATCTGTGTTGAGTTTTATTTATCCAGTGTATTGAGACTAAAATAAGAGTCAGTATGGCACCGCTGTTGACCTATTTATTTATTTTATATACGTTCCTGGTCTCATTGTGAATGATTTGTTGTTCCAAAGAGTTTCCCTTCCAAAACAATATTCCCCCTCAAAAACAAATCTTATTGGAGGCCTGCTGGCATGATTTTTGGAGGAGGATCAGGCAGAGATTGCAGTTGTGTTTCAGGTATTTCACTCATGAATGCTTCAAAAATGTGAAGCTCAATATGGGATGTTGTAAAAAAAAAAAAACTAAGATTAGAACACTCCTTAGACAATCCATGTGGAGTAATGAATAAAAAAGACCCGCTCATTGAATATCCTGTTTCAGGTTACACAAGTGCAATGCATATTTTCATCATCATCATACTGTGGACTCAATAGCGTGTCTCACCAGCAACTTATTGTTAAAGTTTAATAAATAGGTTAGGAAAAAAAAATCTTGTTGTATGGCTGCTGGCTTGAATTTTGGAGAAGCAATATCATAAAGAGATTGCCGTTATGGTTAAGGCATTTTACTTATTTTCCAAATTTTGAGCCACAAAATAAGGTTTGCTAAAACTCTGGGTCTTGTAAAAAAAAAATAAAAAAATAACATTTAAGATAAGAAAACTCCTAGTCATAATGATCTTACACAATTCATGTGGATAAATGAATAAATAAGCCCCACCCTTTAGTCAAAAATATGAAGATTACAGAAGTGCAGTGGCTTGCAAACTGATTGTCTGTGTGAGTGAAAATCTTAGAAATTATGTGCACTAGTTTAAATGGCTTGTATCTCCAGCAGGTTATTATTGGAGATTATTGAAAACTCTTGTTATTTATTTTCACCTTCAAAATATTGTGTATATTTGCCGTCTCCTAAATCTTTTCTTTTCCTTTGTAGCCAGGCTGTGTAGGTGGGCTGGAGTGAAGGTTTGGAAGTGCATGCTGCCGTGTCCATTCCTTGGCCCTGTATGGCTGCGATGGCGCCCGCTCTGACTGACGCCCCAGCTGAAGCCCGCCACATCCGCTTCAAACTTGCCTCTCCCTCATCCACCCTGTCCCCCGGCAGCACTGAGAACAACAGCAACGCCAGCAACATCCTCATCTCCGACTCGGTCTCGGACTCTGCCGGTAACCACACCAACGGCAAGTGTCACATCAGCGCAGACGACGGACAGAGCTTCGCCCTTTACCACAGCGTCAAGGGTCAGGAGCAGGACCCCCTGTCTAAAGCCCCGTCTCTGGGCAAGCTGGCACCGTACTTGTGCTCTGATGTCAAACCATTGCCCTCGTCCACCAAAGTCAAGGAGTCGCTGAAGCTGCAAGGTGTCCTCATCAAGCAGTCAGTGCTGAAGAGCCACGGCCTGCTGAGCAGCTCCATATTCCCAAGCGCTGCTGCAGGCGGTGACTTCCTGCTGCGCAAGCACCACACACTCGAGCTGACTGGAGGTCAACTGAAGAGCCTGGTCAACGGTAACGGAGCTGGAAGTACCATGGTGCCTGTGAATGGATTCTCCAAGAAAATGGCTGTACCTAGTGCGGCCGTGGCTGAGAAAGGCAGCGTGGCCACAGTGAATGGAGACAGCAACCAGCCTTCCACCAATGAAGAAGCGTTGTTATCTGTGTCCTCGAAATCTGTCGATACCTTCGCAACCAATGGACAGAATGGTGATGTGAAGCCACAACAGAATTCGACACCAAGCGTTCAAGGTGTGTCATCACATAGGGAGCTCACGGCTTTGTCTGAAAGCGCAGAGGTTAAAGCAGAACTGGAGAGTCCCGTTGGTGGAATGATTGTTGAAACAAACCATCACAATGTCTTTGAAAGTCCCTCATCCCTTAGCTCTTCCCCAGTCCAGGATGACTCATCCCTTTCGACTCCCGACCTGGAGGCTCTGCTCTGGGATCGGGCTCAGCAGAGCCAACACAGGCAGACGGACATCGAAGGCCGCCTGCTGCGTCTTCGCAAGCGGCTGCAGGTGGTGCAGGCCAAGCAGGTGCAACGGCATTTCAAACATCAACTCTCTGGTTTTCTGGACCGCACTCTGACCCCGACATCTAGCCGCTGGGTGGATCCAGGGGCGTGGAAAGGGTCTCGTGCTTCTGTGGGCACCCATGCACCTAACCTGAATCGGTTTTTGAAGGGTGGTAGAGTGGCTTCGGAGTTGGATCAACTGCATCTCAGTGGCACCACGCATTTGCGAGCGACGGAGGCTCAGTTTGACTCGGACGCCACCGAAAGCAGTTCGGGAGGAGAGAGTGACATCGAGGAGGAGGAGCTTACCAGAGCGGATGTTGACCAGCGTCATGTTAAACTGTAAGTTTTCATAAAGAGTCTAATTTTAAAGACATGAAATGAAGTGCATGATGATGTTAAAGATCTAATTGTTAATGATTGTTTAATGAAAATGCTAGACTTCTCTCTGGCAATGTATGCTTTATTTTTTCAGTAATTTGGCCCATTCAAACTCCAAGAAGTGAGATTTTTTTTCCCGATAATTCATTCCCTTTGGATATGCATCACAATACAGAAGAATAGATCAGTTGAGTTGAACAACTTTAATATGTGCCCCCTATTTTTGTAACACTTATGCACGAAATGCATGTGTCGTGCATGTTTACACAGAAAATCTCTCCTACAACTCAAATGGAACCTCATAAGTAATCAATATGAAACAGTATAGCATCAAACAGTTTCATATGAAGTGCATAGGAGAATATTGACATCTTGCTAATTGTGTTTCACTTTTATAAGCATAATTGCATAGTGCACGCAAATATTGTGGGTAAAATACTGAATGAACCATTTTACTAATTGTTTTAAGTGAGTAATAAATTGGTTTTGTAATGTAGATTTTTCTTCCATTGTCCATCATCCTGAATTTTTCACTGAGCCCACATCAACTTTCTTTCTGGGATTGTCTTTGGAGCGGAGCCTTTAGTCATGTCTCTTTACGTACTATACACTACACTCTTAAAAATACAGGTTCTTTATCAGCGTCTGTGGTTCCTGGTCACTGCAAGATTTTTTTGGGGAACCCAGAATTGTTCTTCTATTTCATTAGCGTAAGACAACCTTTTGGAACCTTATTAACGATGCATGTTCTCTACGCTCAGGGCTCTAAACTGTGACTAAAACGGTTGCTTTAGTGTCCAATAATTCTTAAAGTTTTTGCTGAGGTTGCCACTGGTGACTATACATATCTATTTACGTTATAAATTAAAAAGAAAATTGCATGTAATGCCTTTTTTCCTGATTGTTTTGGGATCACATCATTTGCTATGATCATGTATTAAACTGAGACGATGCACATAAAAGTTTGAGTGGAAAGAAAAGAGTTTCAAACAGTCCTCATCTCTGACGCACACCTGATAAACACAGCTCAGTTGTGCAGCGCGAGAGAGATTGAAATAACGTTGACGTGAAGGTGCAGAAAAGCAGTGTCTATTTCGACGCTTGTTAGTCTGTTATAACTTTAACAAACTACAGCAAGTAAAGTTGTCAGCTTGGTGGATATTGCCAGTATCATTAACAATTCTCGTTTATAATTATTAATTATATGGCTTTTTAACCTTAGTTCCCAGGTCATCTACAAAATGGATTAAAATGCTGATAAAGTCAAGAAAAGATCCATGACAGTATGATTGAAATGTTAAAATGTAAAAAATAATAATAAAATAAAGCACATTTAATCTGTGGCACCTAAAAAAAATTATTTGGCACCTAAGTTTTTTCTTAATAGAGCCAATGGCTCCTTACTCGATTTATTTGTTTGGAGCCCTGACAGGCTAATATGTGAATTTTATAAGTCGGAAGTGTTTTTGGTTGCATCATGCAAAGTACACTTTTTCTTTTTTGGAGTTTTCACTGCTCAACACACAGTGCAAAATGGCATTGAATAGCGCATGAGTGTTTGATTTTGGATGCACTTTCTGATTAAGTCTCATCAAACCGTCGCACAGCATTACTGTGGTGTAGCAGACTCATTATGTGTGCTGTTCACACGAGCCCCAAGGGAGTGTGGGGGCATGTTTGTGACTGTAGCCCTGTGTGTTCCTGCCCTGAACCTTGTAGAGAGTCATTGTTAATTTCCAGTCCGACCTTGTTTGTACAGTAAGATCATAGATCTTGTTGTCATAATGCAGTCTAGTTTAAAGTCATTTCAGCTGTCCTCCTCGACTGTGGTCTTATTTAAAAACTTCAGCAAGGTTAAATTTCCTGTTTTGCCCCTTAGGGAGAGTCTGATTCATTTGAGGTGAAAATAGAGAGGGTGAAACTGAGAGCCCTGATGTTTTGGTTAATATTAAAGTAAGAAAGAAGTAAACCATGGGTGATGGATAACAAAGCAGTTTTACTTTCATGCATCATTTTTGTTCCAACTTCCTTATTTATTAATTTTTTTTTTGTGCGAATACAGAGGGGGGGATAATAGTTTAAACATCGTGAGCTCTGCCTAACAGAAGCACATGCATTTCAGACTCCTTGTGTTCATTATATATGAAAGCAGTCTGGTGCTCGAATCATTTTGCTTTGGCGTTTAGATTAGGTTACATTTTTAAATTTTAATATTCATGCAAAAGTTGCTAGTTGCTGGAATTAGTTTTTTTTAGGTTAATTTATTAGTGGAAGCTGTTTTAAAAGGAGCCATTTAGCAATTTGCTGACTTGGCTTTGCACCCTTGACCTAAATGATCAGGCATCTGTGAATGCAGATTTTGGATGTCAAATTCGAGCGCTCTGTTTTTTTAAACCACACTATCACATGCTTGAATTCATTCAGGGTTGGTGCATGCTGGCTGAACGCTGGTGATGATCCTGCTTTAAATAAGTGTCTTTTCAGCCCAGTTTTGTCCTTTGCAGCGCTCTCTGACTGATGTTTCTCAGCACATGTTTATGACATCACGCTGTGATGGTTGGGAAATTAGAGCATGAGGAACTGCTACTTGTTGACCTCTGACTGTAGTTAAATCTTGATGAATTTAAACTCTGTGCATCCCAGGACATTGATCCCAAACACCCTCACTCATTATTGGACGCTTTTAATGGAACACAGCTGCTATGCAAATAGAAGATTTACCTTTACTGCAATTAAACACGAGTCAAATCCACCGAGAGTGACTGTTGGAGTGCTTTACAGAGATGGGGGTTTTAATGGTCTGTGCTCAAAAAGTGTCTTACAATTTTCCTTTTACGAGCATGTATATATATTAATACTGTATTAAATGTAATGTTCATGGTTCGTCCATGTTAGTACATTAACTAATGGAATCTCCTTACCTCTTTGTTACCTCTTTGAGATATACAGGGGTAGTTCACCCTAAAATGAAAGTTTGGTAATTATTTTCTCACCCACATGGAACTCCAAACCTGTATGACTTACTTTCTTCAGTGGAACATAAAATAAATAATTTTGAGAAATGTCTTTTTTGTCTATACAGAGAAAGTCAGTGGTCATAAAAACTTCTTCAGAATATCTTTGTGTGTGTTCCACAGAAGAAAGTCATACAGGTTTGCAATGGCAGTTTCTATAGAGCGTATAAACTGTTGTGAAAAGTTACCCCAAAATACTCTTGTCGAGAGATTCACACGTGTATGTGTGAAAACGACGAGCTAATCAGGAAGTGCCTTTTTTGATCTGATAAAGACAAGTATCAGTTTATTTGTTTGTGTTTGAGTGAGAAATATGAGCCAGATTATAAATATATGTATAAAACTAATTTGGTCATTCATAACATCCCCAAATCTGCTGTTGGCCTTTGACAGAAGCTGATGTATTTGGGTATGAGTGCCACTAGAAGTTTGGAAATCATCTTAAACGCTTGTCATGTTGTCAGGACTTTCCAGATTTTCTATTCTTTTTTCCCCTCCTCTGTCACATCTTTCTTTCTCCCATTAAGCAGTCTTTCTTCACCATTGTCCTCTTATGTTCTTCCTCCTCCCATTCTCACTGTCTGAGCCGAGCCCACTCGTGTTACGTAACCTTTTTTCCTCTCTCACTCACTCAGATGTTTTCTTTCTTTTCGTCTTGCAGTCCTCCACCCCTTTTTCACCATCTTTCCCCCACAATTCCTCTGCATATCTCTGCCAAGCCTAACCACCTTGCATACCTCTCTATTAATCCTCTTTTCCTTTCTCTCCATCCATCTGTTCCATTCTTGCTCTCGTGTTTGTGCGTCATGACTCAAGAGTTACAGCTGTGCTTTCGACCCACATAGAAAACACATGCATCATATTTCTTTGGATCCATTCCGATTCATGTATTTCCCCCTTGTTCTATAAACATATATTTACATTTACAAAAAATCCCCAAAATACAGAAAAATACCCACCCAAATTTTATTTTTTTTTACATTTAAGTCATAATACAAATAATAATATTATTAAAATACAATAACAATCATTATGATTAGTAAAATAAAAAAGATTTCACTGTAAAATAAAAAATACAACTGTAAAATTAATTTTCTAATATTACAATCACTCACATTCATAGCTTAATTTATTTTTCAAATGTTAAACCAGCAAAGCTTCTTGATAAGTGGTTTTCATTACAAATTTGGGAAGATTTACATTAAAGCAACCCAAACTCAGTCAGAGCAGATGTGAAGACTGAGCCACACTGAGACGATAATGAGCAAACACTGGCAGATAATGAGCTGCTCATGTGAAAACGAACACAGTTCTGCGCTTCACTTTGACACATGCATTACACTAAGCCATATCATGATATCAGTTAGAATTTGATTAATCACACACCCAGCTCTGTTCTAGAATTGTGTTATTTGCTAATGCTAATATTGGAATCACTTGCAAGACGAGCACCCAATGAGGAGTCTGTAGTTTGTTCAAGTCTTATTGAAAGGCAAAGGCTTTATGGAGGCAGTAGACAACAAGAACATTTACTAGTAGGGATGCACTGGTTGACCGGCCGTAAATCGGAACCGGACGTTTTTTGCTTAAAATACGAGATCGGCAATCGGATGGTTTTTGGTCTTTTTTTTTTTCGGCCAATTTCGTGCACGGGACATGGGCAGCCGATTTTACCTTAAAATTATATCAACTGAATTAGATTTTAAAATCACCTGCTGTAGCACACCAGAAAAGTGTTTCATTCATCCAATTAATTAAAAAAAATTTAGGGTAATGATTCACATCTATATTTTTTTACTTGAGACAATAGTTATTTATTTTTCATTGGCTCAAGTAAAAAAAATATAGATGTGAAGCATTACCTTAATTTTAATTTCTTTTTAATTGGATGAATGAAACACTTTGCATCTTTGTTTTATTCGCACCAACATTATTTGATTTTAACATTTTGGAATAATATTTATAATGCATACTTTTATTTAGTCTCTGGTAAAGACCTTGTTTTAAATTTGAAAACTAAAATAGTGAATGCTGATTAAGAAACATCTTATTGAATGTGTGTTGATTGTGTTGTTTGGATTGTAGAACTATGCAGTTATTGCCTTTAATTTCGCATGGTTACAGTTAATCTTTAAATTTAAGGCCAGTTCTATGTAGTTTCAACCCAATTCAAAAACAAAAACTAAATGCTGAAGTTTTTACCATCTAAGTTAGTGCTGGGCGGTAAACCGGTTCATACCGAAAACCGGTGTATATTTTCGTTACGATGTTAATTTTGAATATACCGCCATACCAGGGCGCGCGACACTGTTTCAGACGGACTCTTTACAATGTTGCACTTCTAAGCACTTCTAAGCCATATAGAGAGAGAGTTGCGACAACGGAAGTTCGAAATGTTTGGTTGTCACGTGATTCGTGTCCACTTCAAATAGTTCCAGGAAGTGCGTTGGCGGCCATTCAAACTGATAGAGTAGAGTGACAGAACTGCCATTTCTGGTAATAAGGAGTCAATAAATGCATTTATTTTATATATTTATAGAAACACACCGACATATGTATGTAGCATGAGTATGTAGTTACAGCAATGTTGTTTTTTAAATATCAAATCAGGTAATTTTTGAGGATTAGTGTTCAATTACCGTTATTTTAAAAACTTATTTCAGGCTAACGTTAAGTTGTATAAACACGGGTTGCTGTTGCCTTTTTATGTTACATATTGTTCTTTTTTCACTGATCTCATGTTCACTTATGTCATATTGATGACTTTCAGGTAGTACAGAGACAGGCTGGTGACAGGTGATTTTAAGATCGCACCGCACTATGGGTCAATTAACTGTTAGCAGCAGTAATTAGCATGTTAAAGAAATGTAAAATGAAGCTTACTGTTTATAATTCTTACAATTACATATAGTAATATAATTAAGTATTATAAATAATATATCTATTATATCTAGTATAATTCTTACAATACTTATGTACACAATATAAAACAACTTAAGCATACTCGTATATAAACATGCACACTGCCATTCAAAAGTAATGATGCTGAAAATTCAGCTTGGCATCACAGGAGTATATTACATTTTAAAATAGAAAACAGTTATTTTAAATTGTAATTATATATTTTGAGATTACTTTGTATTTTTATTCAAATAAATGCAATTAACTATTTACAGCAATTCATGAAAACATTTCTAATAAATGTAATAGCATGCCAAGCATTTTGTATGTGTCCTTTCTTACATGTTGTCCTTGCATAGTCTCCACCCATGGTTTACTGTGCTGCATGGGGATGCTCCACTCGGTCAGAGGAAGGTGTGCGAATGTATGGCTTCCCCGCCGACATGGAGAGGAGAATATAATGGTTGGCTCAAGTCAGCAGGAGCAATCTAAATATAAATAAAAATTACAACAACAAAAAAATTGTTAGGTAATTATACTTAAATTTATTTGCACTTTTTTACATTGAAAATGATTTACTAGAAATAAGGAACAAGCAAAGCCTTGCAAAACCCAGGGAGCTGAGACTCATGGTGAGACATTGCAGGGAGTCATCAGTGTTACCTATAACTGTGCATTTAACCACCATGTGATATGTACCGTATATGTGGGTAGACAAAAAAAAGTTGTGTGTGGAAACTAAACTCAAGTCACTCTGCAGGCACATTTTGAGGCAAACCAATTTGTCATGACCAAAAAATTCAAGAGTAGGCTGAGACCAGATGCTATTCCCACAATCTTTGTACATCGTCCTGTGGTCAGAAAGAAGAGGGCCCTGATTCACGATGCACCCCTAGACCTGTAAGCATACAAGAAATGGCTGCTGATTACAGCTATATTATTTCAGGTGATACATATATAATTAGTACAAACTCGTACTAGTTGAAGTAATATTTCTCTTTTTGAAGTGATGTGATATATTCAATATTTAAAATTAGCAATACCATGTATTCTGCCTCTGTCAGTTTCAAAGGTTGATGAAAAAAAGAATGAGGACACTCAGAGAAGGGAAAGTGACAGTGAAGAAATAGAGGACATGGCTAGAGAGGAGAGACAGGGACAGGTGACACTGCCGAGTCAACCAGCAGCAAGTCAGTCAGCATTCCAGTGAACCATCAGCCAGTTACCTGGGTCTATTAAAAAAATTAAAGAGACAAGAAAAAACTATCAAACAATGCAAAGGCAGCACTAAGAAAAATAAAGAATGAAAATGCAGCTTTCAAAAAAAGAATGGTCCCCTCTGCACTCCTGACCTGCATCCTCACTGATGCTCCATCACAGAACAGTCCAGTGGCACCACTAATCCTCCACCTACAGAATGTTACAGCATGTTACTTTTATACACTAACAAGTTTAAGTATATAATACAGTAGTATTATAAAATATAGACAGGTAATAGTCAATGAATCACAATGACTAAAAACACTCCACCCATGTTTTCGCAAACTCAATTCACTCTAAATTTATATCAATAGGGTGCATTTTATTAAGGAATTTAATACGTGTAATAAGGAACAAACGTTATAACCTCATTTTTACCACTTCCACTCACCGCTGTCACAAGTGATCAAACGTTATATTGAATTAATGTAATAGGCTATGTAACGTTAGCTATATATAACTATATATATTAGTGTTGTCACGGTACCAAAATTTCAGTATTCAGTACCGATACCAGTGAAAATCCACGGTTCTCTGTACCAATTTCGGTACCAAAGCAAAACACAATATGCTAAAAAAAAAAAAAAACTTTTTACCACTAAAAATAAAACCAATGCCATTCTTTATACTTATTTAAAATTGTGATTAAAGTTTTTTTTACAAGTAATACAATTATACAAAAAACTGTAAAAAAGTTTCGCCCAAATTTTATTTGTGTTTTAATTAATGAAATTTGAACACATTCTATTTTTTGGTAAATAAAGGATTTGCTATTAAAATTAAAACATGGAAGAAATATTGTGTGATTTATTTCTTTAAAAAGTTTGATTAATTTTTTCAACAGTAGTAGCAGTATCACATACATTCTACTAAATAATAGTAATATTTCTAGCACAATGCCTTCTTGAAAAAATTAACTTATTTTGACGGGTTGCCGTGAATACCCTTAAACTGACGCTGGTTTTACTCAAATGAAACGGTAAAATGCTTGTGAAGTGACTCAGAACAGTTCTGGTGATGTTGTTTATGTATTTATGTCCTCATTGAGATGACAGATGCTGAAATCACTGCAAATGTCACGCGCTTCAGTCTATGCAACCCTCTACGGACACCTCTGCAATTGAATCGCCACTGGCCATTAAATATTTTAGTTTACTCGCCAGACTGATATATAATTAGAACTTTAGTAATTAGAAGTAAACTTGATAACCATGTTTAAATGCATATTAGTCAATTTAACTAAACATTTTAACTGGAATGGTGGTGGTGCTTTTTTTTTCATTCAGTGATTCTGTAAAAAAAAAAAAAAAAGGAGGTGAGAAAAACTAACAAGAATACTGATAAGATACAACCCGAATTCCGGAAAAGTTGGGACGTTTTTTAAATTTTAATAAAATGAAAACTAAAGGAATTTCAAATCACATGAGCCAATATTTTATTCACAATAGAACATAGATAACGTAGCAAATGTTTAAACTGAGAAAGTTTACAATTTTATGCACAAAGAGCTCATTTCAATTTTGATTTCTGCTACAGGTCTCAAAATAGTTGGGACGGGGCATGTTTACCATGGTGTAGCATCTCCTTTTCTTTTCAAAACAGTTTGAAGACGTCTGGGCATTGAGGCTATGAGTTGCTGGAGTTTTGCTGTTGGAATTTGGTCCCATTCTTGCCTTATATAGATTTCCAGCTGCTGAAGAGTTTGTGGTCGTCTTTGACGTATTTTTCGTTTAATGATGCGCCAAATGTTCTCTATAGGTGAAAGATCTGGACTGCAGGCAGGCCAGGTTAGCACCCGGACTCTTCTACGACGAAGCCATGCTGTTGTTATAGCTGCAGTATGTGGTTTTTCATTGTCCTGCTGAAATAAACAAGGCCTTCCCTGAAATAGACGTTGTTTGGAGGGAAGCATATGTTGCTCTAAAACCTTTATATACCTTTCAGCATTCACAGAGCCTTCCAAAACATGCAAGCTGCCCATACCGTATGCACTTATGCACCCCCATACCATCAGAGATGCTGGCTTTTGAACTGAACGCTGATAACATGCTGGAAGGTCTCCCTCCTCTTTAGCCCGGAGGACACGGCGTCCGTGATTTCCAACAAGAATGTCAAATTTGGACTCGTCTGACCATAAAACACTATTCCACTTTGAAATAGTCCATTTTAAATGAGCCTTGGCCCACAGGACACGACGGCGCTTCTGGACCATGTTCACATATGGCTTCCTTTTTGCATGATAGAGCTTTAGTTGGCATCTGCTGATGGCACGGCGGATTGTGTTTACCGACAGTGGTTTCTGAAAGTATTCCTGGGCCCATTTAGTAATGTCATTGACACAATCATGCCGATGAGTGATGCAGTGTCGTCTGAGAGCCCGAAGACCACGGGCATCCAATAAAGGTCTCCGGCCTTGTCCCTTACGCACAGAGTTTTCTCCAGTTTCTCTGAATCTTTTGATGATGTTATGCACTGTAGATGATGAGATTTGCAAAGCCTTTGCAATTTGACGTTGAGGAACATTGTTTTTAAAGTTTTCCACAATTTTTTATGCAGTCTTTCACAGATTGGAGAGCCTCTGCCCATCTTTACTTCTGAGAGACTCTGCTTCTCTAAGACAAAACTTTTATAGCTAATCATGTTACAGACCTGATATCATTTAACTTAATTAATCACTAGATGTTCTCCCAGCTGAATCTTTTCAAAACTGCTTGCTTTTTTAGCCATTTGTTGCCCCCGTGCCAACTTTTTTGAGACCTGTAGCAGGCATTAAATTTTAAATGAGCTAATTAAGTGGATAAAAGTGTAAACTTTCTCAGTTTAAACATTTGCTATGTTATCTATGTTCTATTGTGAATAAAATATTGGCTCATGTGATTTGAAATTCCTTTAGTTTTCATTTTATTAAAATTAAAAAAACGTCCCAACTTTTCCGGAATTCGGGTTGTAATATTGATACCAATTATAATAAGAAGAACTATATAAACACACTAAAGATTACTAAGGATTAATTAGCTGCTGGATTCATGAATATTAATCAGGTTTTGTGCATTCGCTCGAACTGATTTGCTGAAATCAAAACGAACGATAATAGGTGAGCGCCAGCCAATGAGATTGCCATTTGCGCATTAACTCCACACATTTACGTTATCGGAAAACCCAGCTATTCTTAAAAGCTGGAGATTTCCATAGATATGCCACTATTTTGACAGGAAAATACAACCAAGAATAGTTTAAATGTAGTGCGTCAATTCTCTCTCTCGGTCTCTGTGTGTGTGAGAGAAAGCGACAGCGATCTGTGCGCCTTCACACTAGAGGTACATTAAACACAGGTGCTCTGTGCATCCATTGAGATGAACTGAATCACACAGATCGCCTGACTGAGAGTGAAACTTTAAATCGCTCAGTCAGAGAGTGTTCGGCGAGTGAACATATATCTGAGCTAAACTTATACTTAGACTCCAACTCACACAATGGCGTGTAAAATATGAGAATTTATTAGCCATTGGCTAATATTAGAAATAATTTAGTCGCTAAAAGGAAGATTTAGTAGCATATGCGAGTGGTGTACTCGCAATTTAGAGGGTTGCTATGTAGTAAACAAACCCGCACGTCTCTGCCATTCACACAGAGACACGCAGAACATGCAGGATTCAGATTTCAACCAACTTTTGCGGCTAAACGTTTAAATACTGGTCCATATGGAGATTTGATTTGATTAATTTATGCTAACTTTGACAAATTCTTTGACTGTCCATATTAAAACGTAAGTTTCATTTTCATTACTGGATTTTGTAATTCCGTCTGCGTCTTCTGCTTCGCGGAAATCATATCAAGAACCGGGCTTGAACGGGACCTCGGTACTACCGGTACTTAAAGAAACCTGGTACCGTCACATTTTCATTTTTTTTGTACCGACTTGGTACCGAAGTACCGGGTCTTTTGACAACACTAATATATATATATTTTTTTTTTATTTTTTATTTTTTTTTTATACATGATATGAAATCAAAACAAAGAACAAATGTTGTGTTTGTGGACTAAACAGACACGGAGCAGTAGCGGACTGCAAACGCGTCCTGTGTGAAAGCACAATGAGTCCGTGCTGCGGACTGCATATGCACTGCAGGCAGATTATGCATATATAATATCCATTTTATGCAAGTGCTGTCGGGCTAAAATTGTCGCCAAAGGCAGCAATACGAGCAATTTGCTCCGGCACCTTACCCGCAAGCACGTCTTGGAATATCAACCAGCAGAAAATGCAATGTACACCTGATTATGCATGGGGGAAAAAAAACGTCATAAACCGGAAAACCGGTATAATTTTGAACAAAAACCGGTTTATACATTTTTGGTCAAACCGCCCAGCACTAATCTAAGTTTGTATTGAATGTAGGCTTAGTACTGTGCAGTTACTGCTGTTAATTTCAGATGGTTACGGTTATTGTTTTTAATAGCCAAAAGCCAGTTTGGCCTATTAAATACCAAATAAACATCTTGTTTATGCACACTTTCCTTCTTTTTTGTTTGTTGCTTAAATATATATATTAAAAAAATGGAAATCGTTATCGGAATCGGCCAGTTTGCTTGTAAAAAAAAAAACTACAGTTTAACTCTTAATCTATATGAGTAGAGAATAATAGGCAGGGCTCCATATAAAACCGTTTGTTAAGCCAGCGTGTCAGTCGGCTGGTATTTATCTGTGTTTTGGTTCTTCCAGTCTCACAGTCTGAAAGCCAAGAACAAAGGCAGCAGAGCATTTATGCTAAACGACTCTGTCTTTGTACTCCCTCCATCAGCCCAATGTGATTTATGGAACACAATTAGGAGATGATTCACTTCACAGCAGGCACAGTAAGGGTGGGCGACTCTTTTGTTGTCGTTCTTCCCTTCATCCAAACGTACACGTGCACGTATGGAAGAGTACATGGACAAATGAAAACAATTAAAGGGATAGTTCACCCAAAAATCTAAATTCTGTTATCATTTACACACCCTCAAATCTGTATGAATTACTTTCATCTGTTGAACACAAAAGAAGATATTTTGAAGAATGTTGATAACAGTTGGCTGTAGCCATTGACTTTCATATTATAAAAAAAAATACTGGAATTCAGTGGCTACCGTCAACCGTGTTTTTTACCAGCGTTTGGAACAACTTGAGAGTTGTTTAAATTTTTGGTCGAATTATCCCTTAAACATTGTTACATAGAGAATATAGTCGCTGATAAAGGGTCTGTCCATGGTCACACAACACATCGTTCTCATTTGACTTCCATTCATACACATTCACAAACGCAAGCTCGCATTTCACTGCGTTTTGTAGTTTAAGTTTGAACTCTGACCTGTGAATTTGTGTCATGTGAAGATGGGTGAACAAAAGAAGAATGATAAATCACAATGTGCTGGTTTGCAGTCAGTGTTGGATTTTTGGATTTATTCTTTATGTTGCTGAAGAGCTTGCTGTCATATCACAACCATTGCAGTGTTCTTTAAATTTTTGCGAGCTCAAAATCTAGCGTGAATGTGGCTTAAATAGGCTGCAGTAAGCTAGCATGAATAATTTGGAGCATGATCCAGTGGCACGCTCTCTAGGCTCTTGACCTTACACTACATGCAAGTGATAATATACAGTTAATCAACCTTTATCACAAAATAAATGTGACCCTCTTACTGTACCATATCCCATTATACAACTACTTGTTGAATAATTAACTAGGCAAAAATAAAAGTTGATTAGAGTTCAAATTAATGTATTACCACCAGTAGGGTTGCAAAGGGGCGGAAATTTTCCGGAAACTTTACATGGGAACTGCATCTGGGGAATTTTAGAAATATTCCAAATTTGAAATTTACCAGGAATTTATGGCAATTTACAGGAAGTTTATGGAATTTATGAAAATTTGGGGAAATTTATAAAACTATCATATACCAACATATAAACATTTTGTTTGATCATAGGCTCACATGCATGCAAACTAATTTTTTAGTTTTTGGGGGAAGTCTGTGATGTTTTTTTGTTCAGGATTTATTAATGATTGATGAGTGAACAGTGTACATTCAAAATAGAAATATTTTCTAACAAATATAAGTCTTTTTATTAATTTAACACATCCTTGTTGAATAAAAGTATTAATTTGTTTCAGAAAAAGAGAAAAAATACTGACCCCAAATTTTTTGAATGGTAGTGTATTAAAAAAGGATTTATATTTTAAGTAAACGCTTTTCTTTTCTCAATTCTTTATTCTTCAAAGAAAAGAAAAAAAGACAGCACAACTGTTTCCAAAAAAAAAAACAGCACAACTGTTTCCAAAATATAAGATCATAAATAAGCATATTAGAATGATTTCTGAAGAATCATGTGACACTGAAGACTGGAGTAATGATGTGCAAAATTCAGTTTTGTATCCCAGAAAAAAAACATAACATTTTATTAAAACAGAAAAACATTATTTGAAATTATAATACCAGTAATGCTGCGCAATATAACTATTTTGTTTTGTAGTTTTGATCAAATAAATGAAGGCTTGATGAGCAAAAGATATGCAATGTTTGAGCTAGTTTATACCTCATAAATTGTCAATGAAATATTGCCTCACTTATATTTGTCATATCTTGATTTTACTGGCTAGCTAGCTACTGTATAAACATTTTGTATTTAATAGTTAAACTTGGATCCCATGTATCAAATATATTTAAAATATCAAAACTTAGATGTTCTATTTGGGCTCAAATGTAGCAAGTGTGTCTTCAGAGAAACTGCAGAAGAATGCTTCTCTACGGCCCATTCACACGCATTTCTGAATCTAGGTGCTAACGCGACCATCATAGTGACAACAGCCAATCACAATCGTTTTCTGGTGTTGCATGGACGTGATTGGCTAGTGTCTGAGCTAGGGTATTTGCATAATAAGGTAATCTGATTGGAGGACGCCTGTGTTGGCCCTTGAAAAGTTGATGTCACTCCATTCAAAGTAACGAGAGGCGTTGACGCCGACGCCCCAGGTGAATGGGCCGAGTGTGTGTGTCGGGGGTGGGGGGTCATTTTTAGACTTCCGTTTTATTATTATCTCAGCTGAATGTTTGTTCCAGTCTGGTTTGTTCAGTCAGTGTATTTGTTTTTACAGTGGTAAAGCCTAATTTAGTTGTAAAGTATATTACACACAGCACAAGGAAGTTTAAAAACAGTAAAGCTTAAACAGTGTGCGCCTGTGATTGAGCAATGTGTATGGTAAAAAATTTAACTGAAATTGCATTAAATCAGGTTGTTTTAACCAAGATTATGCTGCGAGATTTTTTTTTCCAACTGCATTTAAGTCTCCAGTTCCTGCAATTTAATTGTTTTTTTTTTAGTTTATTCCCATTAATTCCCATGGAAAGTTTCCAGTCTTGAAAATTCCCGGAATTTTGCAACCTTAATTACCAGTCAGAACAAAGTATTCCAGTCAGTGAGCAATGTAATAATATTGAATATCCCATGTGTGATGGAGGTTCTTAGGGCTCCGCGGTGCACATGTAAATCCCCCCCGTTTATCTTGTCACAGACAGTTGCCGGGATCCACGTGGGCAAACGTGAGTGGCTGTGTGTGAGGGCGTGCTCTGTGTGTATTCTGAGGCACGACGCTGTGGGAATGTACTGAGAGGAACTTTGCCATGAGATGGTGGTGTGCTTTTGTGTAGGGTGTAGCTACCGCTCACACTACTGGAGGGTGTTTATCTGATAAACCAGTACGGACAACCAGTTTCACGTTTGTAGTCACAACACCAGCCCACCACACAAAAATACACCGTGCACTGCAAACGTTTTTGTTAATTAGAAATAAAATGTTAATCATACAACAAAAGACAGAGAAAAGCAGTTATAGCGCTTGACTAAACATCTTGTACTTGTAGCTTGAATAAGAATGATTGTCATACAGTGAAGACTAGGCGATGTTTAATTTTGCATTTAATAATTATATAACTTCTGCTTGATAGTCGATTCATTACACTTGTATATTTGTTCTATTGCTTGTAATTATTTATTTTATTATTGACTACTTTTGTGTCTTTTTTTACTCTTATCAGTTAGGCTAGTATTGTGTGGAATGTGAAATTGTGAAATCTCAATGTTGTCTAAGATTTTGGCATTGTAACAACCTTATTCCAGCAAAAACAACTATGGTATATTGTGCTTATGTGTTCTGACAAAATAATTCATATTCATGTTTTGATCATATCGACAACCTCCTAGATATACTTTCCCTTTCCTGCCTTCTCAAAGGAAGTTAAAAAGGAAGTTTCAAATCAAGCTTATTTTGTGAGACTGTTATATTAAGACTACTGACTGTATTTAACTGAATTGATTCATAATGTGGAGTCTGTAAGTGATGTGTAAAAATGAGTTTCTGTACTGAATGTTTAACAGTGCCCTCTATGTGATAAACTCTTCTTATTACAGTCAAGATGACTGACTTCTTTTGTAATCTGGACCATCAGGGCTGGAAAAGTCTGAGAGAAAAATCCTGAGGGTTTCCTGTTTATTTTTACTGTCGTCACAGGCAGTTTTTACTTGAAGTAAATGGACAACTAAATGTCTAACTTGATTAAAACATGTTTAACTGGATTGTTCTCTTTTCTCTCTCAGATGGAGAAGAGCAGAGGGGCGCTTTGCCAGAGAAAGAGCCACAATCATCAGTCACTGGACATGGCTTCAGGCTCAGATATCAGACCTGGAGTACCGCATCCGACAGCAGGTCGACATCTACCGCCAGCTCCGCGCCAGCAAGGTCAGCAGAGCCGCGATATCTACTGTGTTTGTGTTTTAAGACAAAAACTGCATCCAGGTTCAGCACAGTTCAGAATCTGGTATTATTTGGCTGTATATAAAGTTTTTTTTTGCATGCTCTCTGCAGGGTCCTGTTGAGCTGGGAGACTCCGCCTCTTCCTGTCAGAGAACTGAGACTAATGAGAATGTCTTAACCTCAACAACATCCCAGAATTTCACAGAATCCCAGTCTCGATTGACAGACACATCCGAGAATGACATCTCCATTAGGTTTGGAAAAATCGAATATTGTGTCGGCATAAATAAGTTACAAACATTAGAATAACTGGACCCAGTTTAAATTAAGTGTCGGTATCTACTATGTACTATGTATATATGTTTTTTGATGTAAGTTCATAATAGCTGAATATAAAGTGGGGACCAATAATGTTATATTAACATTACCAAACTTTATTAGTAAAGTATACAACACAGTCAACCGCCCATTATTGCAAAATGAACTTAGGTTGAATGCAGTGGGGTCTTGTATCCTCATGGATTTATATAATCCATTGTTTTCTTATTTCAGTAGCATGGCAGAAATGTCCGACACATGCCCATCAAATCTGGACAGTAGCTGTACGTCTGCACGAACACGCCCACTGCTGACCTGCAGGAGACGACGTCTTGTCCACCCGAACACTGTTCACAATCTCAATGGCAAGGTGCGTTTATTAGTATGAATGTATCAGTATTCCAGGAGCGCATTTTTTGCTGATTTTGAAGTGTATCTAAAGTGTGTTTCCTTCTTTTATCAGGTTCAGAGAGTGTCGTCTTCTCCTTCATGTGTGTGTGAGGTCAACGGCTCATGTGTCATGTGTGGCGGTGCTCCTCCCCTCTCCAAACCAGACTTACCATTTGATCGCCCTCTGCTGGAGAGAGTCGCACATCAGGACCGCAGCATCCACCCCGTTCTGTCCATGCAGTCGGGTGAGACGCACATACACCATCAGATACAATTAGAGCTAACAACTATTTTCACAATAGATTTTGTTACAAATATACAGTGTGATATGTATATATATATATATATATATATATATATATATATATATATATATATATATATATATATATATATATATATATATATATATATATATATATATATAATGGTTTTACTATATCAGGTGATTTTTAAAAAGTGTGTATATGTATGTTCCTAAAACATTTTATATAGAATTTCATATATCTATATATATGGCTGAGCAATAAAATAATTATCAAGGTATAATATTCCTCCATAAATTAACAAGAGTTCCATAAATTTTTGATACAATGTTTAAAGCTCCAAGGTGTGATAGCTCCACACCTGCGTTAATTGCTTTAAATATTTGAAACCATATAGATACATTTTTACCATGCCATATAGGTTTTAACTGTGGATATCACGATCTAAATGTATGCTGCTATGTAAGACCAATGGTTCATTTTAATAAAACTGGTACTAAATGTCACCATTTAAAAATGAAGTAGTTACTATACCGATAAATATATATTTACATGAGCTTCTGTCAAATGTGTGTTTCTAAGAAACAAAAAATGTATTGTATGTTATTAATACTGCAGCCTGCACTCTAAACTGTGCTGAAGATACACGTAATCACAAACCTGTTTCATGATTTGAAAAAGAAATATCAATGCATTATTTTGGTAAGGAAAAATGACTAGAAAAGTGTGAAGTGTTTGTAACGTTCTGATTCTAAAGAGTAGTTTAAAGCCACAATTAATGGCCTTTGTATTTGAAATAAATAAAGATATTAAATGTATTATGTTAATCATCATGTTGACTGATTTTTTGCCATATTGCCCAGCCCCATTTATATATATTATATATATATATATAAATTTGCAGATTAAAAAGAAAGTCGCAGATTATCAGTTTCATTGATTCGTTGTCCCAGTCCTAGATTTGTTAACATTTCCAAAATTGTAATGATTCGTCCTAAAAGATTTTCTCTTTCCTTCTCTGGTCGCTCTCTCAGATGTGGCTCTCAGCTTACAGTTGAAGAAGGTTTTGAAGTCTCATTGGCAGACTCGTCCGTTTGACCGGATCAAACCAGTCAAGAAGATGTCTCTCAAACACAAGCTCTCCATCACACAATCATCATCATCCTCCTTCCTCTCCAAACACAAATTCAGACTATCAAACCCTCATGCGGCTGCAGTCCGTAAGTACACACACATTGATACTCACAGCCACTGACTGAGACAAAGTGACTGAATTCATTCATTTTTAATTCTTTCTCTTTGTCAGGATTGGCCCGTCACAAGAGCAGGTTGGAGAGGCTGCACAGTCAACAGGTGGACAACGTCTCATGTGTCCCGAAAGCAGACACACTCGCACCCTGCCGGCCGGATCGTGTGCTGGACCGGAGTCACAGCAGGAAGAGGGTCAGAGAGCGTTCACTGGACAGAGCAGACTGTGAGTGCCCTTCCTAATGAATGCTTTTGGTTAATTACTGACAGCAGCATAAAATACAACATGCAACCCTAAAATGTCACTCCAGTTGAATGGGGAGCACCCAGGGTTGGAAATTAATGGGGCATATACATTCAAGATATGTGGGCAAATAATGTCCCTGCACAATTAAACTAAAACATTTCAGACCATTGTGGTTAAAGTCAAATGTGAAAATGACTAAGTGTGCAGATCTGCAGACATTGCACCAATGATTTCTTTTTATGCATTGCTGAGCATAATAACCATTCACAGATGTATCTTTTGAGTGCATGAATGGACAATCAAATCATTATTCTTGTGTAATCTGTTAATTAGCATTAATAATCGCTGTTACAGTATCAAGGGCAATAATCAACAATAATATATATATTTTTTCATAATATTGCCTCCCTATCCTGTAATGAGTTCCTATTCATTAAAATAAGCATTATTAATTATGTAATCCATAAAAATTGTTCTTACAAATGTAAAGAATCCCCCTTGAAATCAAATTCCAGGGAGAAAATATGGTGTCTTAATGGAAAAGTTAATTTTGACCCTGGATCCGAACAGCTCAGTGAGACCAACACAATGTTTTGAAATGAAATGGGAGTCTTATACATATTTTTCCCATTTTTCCCCCTCTTCTCATATAGCACTAAAAGTGGTGATGGATGTAGGCAGTCCGTGTCCTTCTCTGTCCAGCCTTCACTCCTCCAACACCAGTCCCCTGACCAGACAGCTCTCGTTCTCCGTTGAGAGCAGCACTCCTCTGGGAAACAGCGTGGTATGTTCATCATTTTCCTTCCAATAGGTTTGATCTAAGCCAAGAGCTCTCACATGTGGCACAGTTAAACTTTGAGGCGCTTGAGTTTTAATCTCAGCTTCTCACAGTCCTTTCCCATTTTGCTTTCTATCCACTTGCAAGTTTAATGTCTAATAATGGCAAAGATACACCAAAATATGTATATATTTTTTTAAATAGAATTTACGGTCTTAATGAACAGGGCATACATTTATGGACGGAAGAACAGGAATCATAATATGGTCTGATATTGATTGTTAAACTTTAAACAGATTTCAACGTCAGAATAGGCTTTTTTGTATTTTTAATTTTTTGCTGTCGCTTTTTTAATAGCTCATGAGTTCACTTTTCATTCATGACTGGTATTTTCGTTGTTTTATACAGCCCATCCGGAGAAGAAGAGGCGAGAGTCCGTTTGATATCAACAACATCGTCATTCCCATGTCAGTGGCTGCCACCGCCAGAGTAGAGAAACTTCAGTACAAGGAAATTCTCACACCGAGGTGTGTCTCCAAGTCTAAACCCAGTCCAGTCTAAGTCCGTTTGGGCCTCTAAATAAAACAGCTGTTTTTCCTTCTTGAGAATGAGCTCCATATTCTCACTATATCAGACTATATGGTCCATAAAATTCTATAATACTAAACAAAAAACACATGCCAACTTAGATTTTTTTTTAATTTTGTCTAAAGGTTTAATAAACTGTTCCATTTTAAATATATCTGCTCTGTTCAGATGGAGGGAAGTGGACATTTTAGCCAAACCACTGGCAGAAGAAGACAATAACATTCCGGTATAACAGCATTCTATTTTTTTCCTCCACTCATTTCTCATATATTCCAATTCATCCTCTTGTCGATCCTTAATAGTGATGTGTACTAATGATTCATCCGTGTAGGTGGAGGACCTATCAGATGCCACGTTCACTAAACTCCACCAGCCGTTAGAGGATCAGGAGCGCTCTCGCTGGCGATGGACGGCTCTCGCACCTGGCAAGAGGAGAGGCAGCAGGTACCTACCCTACCTGATCTTACCAGACAAGTTTTTTCTGTTTTGTGAGTTTATTGTTAACCATGTCGTTCCTCAGGTCCTATAAATCCCTGGACGGGCGAACGACACCATCGATAGTGGGAACGAATCCTTCAACGCCTCAGCCCTCATCCCCAGACGCATGTCACTTCCACCTCCTCCAGGACTATGGGCCTGTGCCGTCACCCCTGAGCCCACCGAGCCCCGACACACCGTGCTCCCGTGACGCACACACACCTCACACCAGAGACGCATACAGACTGCTGTACAGCGAAGACACGTGCGGCTCCACTTCAGACTGCACCTTTGAGGAGACGGTAACACACGTGTTCTCCTGCCATTTTCATGATCATCATCCTGTTCATTTTCTCCACCGTTTTATTTTACATTCTGCTTTCTAAAGAGCTGTTATGTAGTGCAAACCCTTATATTGCCAGCTGCAGTATTTTGGGAAAAGGGTTTATCTTTGTCGAGTTCATCTCATTGGCACTGTTGCAGCTTATTCTATTAACTGAATATTTTTACCTTCAGCTAACAATTAATAGTGGGTATGAAAAATGCACTGTCAACTTAATACAAAGATACAAGTATTTAAATATAATATTTTATTTTATGGCCTTACAGGACCAGTGTGAAAGACGATTGTAATTTAGCATTATTTGAAAACATTGTTTTTATAAAATTAAATTGTTCTCACACAACATAAATTTATATACATACAAATACACTGCCATTTAGTCAAAAGTTTGGGGTCGGTTTTGAAGAGTCTCTTCAAAAATATAGTAAAAACTGTAATCTTATGACAATTCAAAATAACGTTTTTTTTTATGTAATTTATTCAGCACATCAACACTCGTCTTCAGTGTCACATGATCTTTCAGAAATCATTCTAATATTGATCGATGCTGAATTATTAATAAAAGCTATTATTTTCGATGTTGAAGACCGTTTGTGCTGAGTAATATTTTCTTAACTGATCGTTTATTCAGGATTCTCAAAGTTCAAAAGAAAGCTTTTATTTGAAATTTCATTTTATTATAACAATGTCTTTACTGTCACTTGTGATCAATTTACTGACCCTAAAAACGCTGAACAGTAGTATATTTTGTTATATGTATATTTAAAATGAATTGTTTTGTTGTTAGTTTGAGTTCAAAACCGAAGTTCTTGTGTTTTGTTTTTTAAATGCCTATGGAGAAAATGAATGGGCAAAATATGTACATCTGATTTCTTTTAATACAAATGCTATTCTTAATATCCTGTATGTTTTCCTGACAGATGGTCCAGCCCTGGGAGCCCAGGAGTTTTCCTTTGTCTGAGGATCCGATAGTGGAGCCCGAGACGGACACGAATCAACTGAGCTTTCCTGCAGACCTCAGAGTCGACGCCCACTGCAGGGCGGAGTCAGAGAGTGACGCTTCCTCACCGTGATGAACTGATTAACTAACAGGAACGACCTTAAAACCACACCTCCTATGGCATTAATTGAGAAAAAACTCATACTAATCCAAAAAAAAAAAAAAAAGATTCTGTCGGGACTTCTGTTGTTTGATATTCAAACATCAGCCAGTTATTTTCACAGTTTTTAGTGAATATTACCGAACATAGAAAGCTAAACCTGTCTTCTAAAACTCTTTTCTCAAAAGAAAAATGTAAACAAGATGTATGAAAGTTGTTTCCAGATGTTTTCATAGTCAGCTAAATGTATCATTGGGACTTAGTGTGGTATTCTAACCTGTCAGGTGAACACTATGTAGTGCACTGTGTAGCAGACATAAGAGGGCTTGACCAAAGGGTGCCTCTCTGCTGACTTATATATGTATGCTTGTGTTGTGAAGTGACAAACCAAAACATGACAAAAGTAATTGTCTGCATTATTCTTGGTTGATGGTTACGTACCAAGCAGAGATCTTCTCAGTTAAAAAGCACTTCACAGGGCGTCAATATCTTGCTCTCTTCCTTGATCCTCCCTTCTCTGTTTCTTTTTAATTACCACCAGCATATGGATTATTGCTATGCTGATGTTCATGGCATCATGTATCACGTTACTGGAGAAATTGGAATCTCCGCCAAACGAAGCCTTTAGTGCACAGTAGTTTAGCTCTCACACTTAGGCCCTTACATGTTCCAGGCTTTTTCTACATCATCTGTTGAGATTGTACTTTGTATTCCTTCTTAAAGGAGCCAGATGTTTCACACACACCTGCTCTTCTCAGGTTATGCAGTTGTATGGAAACTTGTGTTAACAAGGCATCTGTTTTTCCTTCACTTTGTCAGTGTGACCCCATATTAGTGTTCTTATTCAGCTCTGTCGCCCCTTCGAGAATCTACTTGCTATGCAACTCAACATTATTTTTGTGGCCCTGTCCTTTTCTTTTTCATACAATCACAATGTCTTTATTTCTTTGATGTGACTTTTGCTTCATAGCTGTTTGAGACAGGTTTCATTGTAATTCAGACTGTTTCAGATGTTAAATCATTTGCAGAAAAAAAAGAAAAACTTTGTAAATAGTACCATTAAAACAAATCAAACTCCATTCATAATTGTATGTCTCATCACTCATCACATCAACAACAGCAAACCATATTGCTTCTGTAATGTAATGTATCGGACACCTCTTCTACATTGGAAGCAAGTGTTAAAACGGATGCCTCTTCTTGGGCTTGTGCTACTCCTGACAGCAGGGTAAATGGACTTTCAGTGGTCACTGATGCACCTGGTGCAGACATGTGAGAGAATTTGCATATTCAGCTATGAAGAACATGGCAGGACTTGATTTTATCCATCAGGAGAAAATTAGAGCATGAAGAGGTTGCATAGGAGTATGGAGCCATACCTGAATGCTTGCAAATTATGATGGAGGACCACAGGCGTATTCACACCCAGTACATTAACTATAAAGATTTGATTATTGTTCTAATTCTATGAGAATAGCCAATACCACTATTCTCATAGAAGGAGTGAAAAAAACACTGACAGCCAATCAGAATCCACCAGATGTTAAAAGAGCTCAAGCATGTAAAGCAGTAGATGACGAAAATGGCAGAGCGCTAATAAAATAAACAATGATATATTGAATTGGTGTGGACGTGGAAGCTAATATAATCATAGTTATCTTTATATTATCGTTATAGTTATCATTATTGGTATAAATGGCTTTAGTACTTATCACCTGAAACACTGCCAACACAGTGTTGAGAAGACTTTCTGACTGATTGCCATTTAAAATCCTCTATTTGTTGACATTTACTCATTGAAAAGATTTTTACGCTGTCAAGGCTGTTTTTCCTGAAAAACGGGTTCTCTTTCAAACTGTAGTACACTATGGGGAACTCCCCAGGCATGATAGACTATGCACCAATCAAACCATATTTGTCCACAGGGCAAACCAATCACAGCTCATGATCAGGAACCCACCCCCTTCCTATATATATATATATATATATATCGCTGTGATCCCTGAAACGGAATTCTTTACCTCTTCCCTTGTGAAGACTTAACTTCCTTCAGCACCTAAGCTGCACTGCTCCAGTTCAAAAATGTACCATTAAGGTTGACGTTGCCAAATGTGGTTCAGTTAAGATCTGTCATGGATTGCTTGTCTCTTGAGTTTTTCTACTTCGCTTTCAATAGTCCAGTCTCCAATAGCTAATGTGTCAAGGCGAGCTATAAGTCTGACTTGTCCACATGTCGGTGTCTAAGATCGTACCAGAGAGAGGGCAATATGCCCCTTCCTGCTCTTGTCAGGTAGAGATCCACATCCGATGTGTATCACTTGCCTTGGTGTTAAGTGTCAGGCTGCACTGGTGGATGTGGAAAGTTGTGCATACTGTCGGGTTATGCTGGCCAGTATCTCGGAAAGGTTTTGGGTGGCTGAATTCTCTAAAGATGATCCTTGTCTTTCAGTGATCCCTCTGGCTAAAGAGGATTCTCACCATGGGATTTTGCTTAGTGGGGAAATATTATGGATTCGGAATCCCCTGAGCTTACGCCGCTTTTCGACCAACAGCTGTTAGAGGAAGCAGCTCCCCTCCCCAGAGATGAGCCAGATGATGAGGAGGATGATGCTATCCTGTCTGTGGTCCAAGCATCCTGGCCCGTGGAGCGTGGAGAGTGGTGATCTGCTATCAAATGTGGTAGATTGTGACTTGGTGGATGTTTTTAAGTTAGAGTCAAGTCACCTTTATTTTGTATAGTGCTTTACAGGTGCATCTAAAAAAATTTGAATATCATGGAAAATTTCTTTATTTTTTGTAATTTAATTCAAAAACGCAAACTTTCTTATATTAAAGATTAATTGCACACAAACTGAAATATTTCAAAAGTTTTTTAGTTTTAGTTTTGATTGCCACGACTTACAACCTCCTGATTCAGGAGCCTAAAACACAAATAAAAACAATTACAAAAACACTAAACAAAGTTATACCAGACCCTGATTGGAGACAGAGACAGCATTCCCAAATTATCAATAGCTGGGAATAATGACAGCCTTACACGCCACCGCAAAGCAGAAGTTCCATGTTCTGATAGGCTGTCATTCTAAATACAGGGGAGGGAACTTCCCCACTTGGCCACAGTAACATGGAAGGAAATATGATTTTCAAAAGACAAGTTGCTGTCTAATATAACACCCAGATTTTTGTTTGTAAGTAACAGTACATCAGCCTAGTTGCAAATTTTAATCCAAGAGATTCTGTGTACTGCTTTTTAGTCCAGTAAGTAATATCTCTTATTATCTGAATTCAATAGGAGAAAATTATTGGTCATCCAATCTTTTACATTTTTAATACACTCTGTTAGTTTAGATAATTTAAAAGTTTAATCTGGTCTTGCTGAGATATATAGTTGAGTATCATCAGCATAACAATGGAAACTAATTCTGTATTTTCTAATAATATTACCCAGGGGTAACATGTATATTAAAAATAGAAGAGGACATAGGATAGATCCTTGTGGCACTCCATACTTTACTGGTAATTGAGATGACTCCCTGTTTAAATAAACAAAAAGTGGAAGGGACCGGACAGGTAGGATCTAAATCATCTTAAGGAATGGTTTAGATCCAAGAAGCAAGTCATTTGTAATTTTAACAAATGCAGTGTCTGTGCTATAGTGTGTGGCCTGAAACTGAAATTCTTCATAGAGGTAATTTTTTTGCAAGGAGAACAATTGAGCAGACATAAACGGAAGACTTGAAATGGGTCTGTAACTTGCCAGTTCATTAGATCTAGTTGTGGTTTCTTAATAAGAGGCTTAATAACCGCCAGCTTGAGTGGTTTTGGGAATTGACAAAGATAATGATGAGTTAATAATACTGAGAACCGTTTCTTCTGCTACAGGTAACAATTCTTACAGTATTTTAGTGGGTACAGGATCTTAGGCATGTAGTTGGTTTAGACGCAGTGATAAGTTTATTTAGCACATCCTGTCCTATATTTGCAAAGCACTGCAGTTTTTCTTTGGTTGCAATTAATGAAGCTGAAGTACTAGACGCTGTAGAGTCTGTTGTTTTTGTATATCTGATGTTATTTATTTTATCAGTGAAAAAATTCATATATTCATTACTATTAAACAGTGAGGGAATATTAAGATCTGGTGGCTTCTGGTTATTTGTTAATCTAGCCCCTGTGCTAAATAAAAGCTTGACTTGTTTTGGTTATTTTCTATAAGTTTGTGGATATGCTCGGCCTTGCAGTTTTTAGGGCCTGTCTATAGCTGGACATACTGTTTTTCCACGCAATTCTAAAAACTTCCAAATTACTTTGTTTTTTTCTTGAGAGAATGGATATAACTGTTGTACCATGGCGTAGTATGTTTTCTCTAACCTTTTCCAATTTGATAGATAAACATAATTTTCTTACCCTCAAGTTGTTTCAATCCTGTACAAGTTTCTTTCTTTAGCTGACCATACACACACAAAGTAATTTTTGATATATGTTGGTAACCTAACAATTGCTAATAGCCAATAGTATTTTTCCATTCTATAGAAGTCTATAGATTTCTGTCGGCAACTGTGTGGTTGCCAGCATACCAACATTCTTCAAAATATCTTCTTTTATATTCAGCAGAAAGAAACTCCTTCATGTCTGGAACTTGAGGGCGAGTAAGTGAAGATTTTTGGGTGAACTATCCTCTTAAGTCAGTTCTTTCTTCTGAAGTATAAAAAGTGTCAGGACAATTGGTTAATATCCTTTATTTCCAAATTCACGTGTACATCAACAAGAATCATTGTAAACCAGTTATTAATAAAACACACAAACAATATTGACAACCACAGTTCCCAAGCTAAAATTTACAACTGCAAAAATGGTGTATGGAGTCAATGACAACAGGATCGCAAAACTGCACTCAGAACTATGTTGCAGGTGTGCTACAGAGTGAGACATTTAAACCCTAGGAACGACTGACTTTCCTTTCCTCTTTATGTCCGCTTAACACTCAATCCCCCCCTCAGCACAACATTACAACCATAACAAACAGTATTTTCCTCTATCTAAGCTCTCACAACCTTCCCTAGTCAGAAAACGTTCAGAAACATGTTGCTAATCCATGTATAAACTCAGCATGCAGATTAAAATGTTGCAGTCATGGTTTCTGAACTTATCTGCTTTTTTTTTTTAATTATTATTAGGCTATTATTTAAATCTCCTCACAAAAACATACAATAAACATACATTAAATTAAATGGTAGATACACGGCTTCATCTCCAACACAAAGAAACAAGGGCTGCCATCTGAGTAGTGCTCTTTTTCACTACTATCTACAAAGATTCCTAATTAGCACATCAGCCATTATGGGATATACGCAAGTAGGCGTGTAAGAGGCAATGCAGTATCTCGAGCTGCTTACATGAAATGCATGCAAGGAGCAAGGATAGTGTGAGGTGGTTCAAAGCTTATTAAACATTCTGCGATAGAGCAGTGCAGGAGAGAGAATTTAAGCCATATGATTGGCTGAGCTCATTACATCATCATTCAGGAAAACAGAATACCGTGACATAACATTTTATAGCTATAGTAGAGGAAGCGGATGATGTGGTCAGATCAAAGTTTAACAGCATGCTTGTGTTCGAGTGATGCTTTTCGTGAAGAATACAATACACAAAATTTTAAATGTAGTAGGCCGATTTATAATAAAGTGTGTGCCTAAAGAAGAACAGTTTGGCAATGCATCTCATAAATTCTTTCTCAACTAGAGCTGGATGTTGAGAATGAGAGGAACTGTTGGCAGTATTATGGAGAAAGTTTACAGGTGCATAGGTTTCCACAAGATATTTCAAATAATGACCAGATTTCTCACATGTAACCTGTCATTAATAAAACAATAACACTTTACAATAACGTTAGTCAATGTATTAAAAAAAAGCCATTTTTAACAGCAATTTTTAATCCTGGTCAATTTATTTCCCATTGCTGTTAACAAAAAAAAAATGCTAAAATGCATTAGTATATGTAGAAATGAACATTTATCGAGATTAATAAATGCTGTAAAAGTATTATTTGTTGTTATTTCATGATACCTAAAGCTAACAAATTGAACCTCATTGTAGTGTCACCAATAAAACTGTACAAAACAGAAAATGTCCATCTTGGTTAAAATACGAAGCTGCAATTGGAAGATAATTTTGTTTTATGTTTATGTTAAAAAAAATAAAAGTGCCGGTTCAATGTTCTGATAATTGTCAATTTCAGGAACAAGCAAACAAAAAAGGAGAGGCATTTTCAATGAAGCACTGACATAATTCAAATCAATATTTTAAGACTGCCAGTAGGCACACACAAAAAAGTGTTTTCATAACATAAACATCCCATATTCATCCACAGAATAATACTGTAAGGAACATTTCCTTATGAAGCAATCTGAATGTCATGGTCATTTTAGATGTGAAGTGTAATCTCTGATCAAAAGTACATATGAGAGATTGAAAAGAACTAAACAGCTTTCACCTTTCTGCACAAAGCTGTCTTTCTTCACATAAGGAAATCTTTCAAACATGAACTGTGGGGCTTTAAGTTTCTTTCCTACTCAAGTCAAGATATTATGCTCTAATTGTAATTTTAAGCACTGCTAAGCAACTTCATAATTCATAATCTCAATCTAAATTTAACCTGATTTAAAAATGAGAACAGTCCTATCTGAAAGTGAAAATGGGTTCGGTATGAACTCTCCTAAATCCACTAGTAACCAAAAAATGGCATGTCTAAAAAAATATATAATTGTCAATAAAAGCCATTCAAATACATTAAATTAATTTTGTGCTACTAAATATAGTCAAGGGAGGGTGGTTGGAGGAAATTTCCAATTATTTAATTCCAACTGTGGGCAATGCCTTAAAGCGAAGGGCAAGTGAACAGGCAAATTCATACATAATTCACAGTTCAAACAGCTTCATTGGCCTATAATGAATCTTAAGTAGCACGAACAGTGAGTGCTAAAAGTTACTTGGCGTTGTTTTCTGGGCCACAAAATGACTTTCAGAGAGAGGTTAGAATACCATCAGGTATGTGGTCGGGAGGGGGCGGGGTTTGGTGGCAGTATGGTCCAATCACAAGCCCTGCTTGGCCAGCGATGCAGACACCTGGTCAGCGAGGGTGGAAAGCTGCGGGGGGTCTGCCATGTTGATACTGCCAGAAGAAGAGACGGTGCTCAGGCCATGTGGTGACTCCTCTAGAGACACGATTTCTGCACCATGGTCGGTTCGCGCTTTGGCCTGCTCACGAAACATCAGTTTGTGTGACTCAATCTGGGAAAAGGAAATATAGTTGAACTAATGACTGCAAGTGAAACCTCTGAGGTGAAATGGACAGCATCCAGCGTTGGTTTGTGTTGACCCAGAGCAGACCTGAGATTCTTGGATGGAGATTAAACTGAACTCAGGACTGTAATGATGATATTTCCATAAACTTCTAGGAGAATTTAGTTTCTAATACTCAGTGATCCTGAATGACTATATTTGGTTTAAGAGCCAGAATATTTGTGAGAACCCTTAAAATGCTGAATAAAAATATGCTCAAATGATCAATGGATAAAAAAGTAATCGAATGATCAAACAATAAAAAATGGGTAATATGTGTTAAAAGGGACAAAGCAGCAGACAAAGAAAACAATAAACACAATAATAAAATATGTTTGATAAATACTTCTATATAAATATGAACACTATTTAAATTTTTTTTGTAAAAAATAAAGTATTTCTTAAAAAAAAATACAGTTGCTTTTTTTTTGTACTTTTAATTTCCTATCACTCTGTGCCAGAAGATGGCACCATAGATGCATTTCACAAGATATTTGTACAAGCTTTCAATTATATGCAATTTGCAAAAGAAAATTTTCATTCATTTATATGAAATATTTTATTGTGGTCGGTCACTTAATTATCTACCACTTTGCAAATTAATTCAATAATTTCTTATTTGCATATGTATATATTAAATTATCATCAGCATCATTTTATTTTATTTATTTAGGGCAAGACACTAAAGCATACTTGCCAACCTTGAGACCTCAGAATTAGGGAGATATTAAAAAGGACCCGGGGGGAGGGGGGGGGGGGGGTGTTGTGTGTCGTCATATATATCACATACACAAACGATGTGTCGCCATATATAATATCACATACACAGACGCAAAGAAAAATGTAATTCATTTATTTGACAAATTCAATTCCTTAAGGCCTCTCCTCAGGAGGTTATACCCTAATTTGTTAGCTACTGTAAATGAAGAAATATGAAATAGCTAGATCTTATCAATAAACATTTATTAATTCATAGCCTAATGCAACAATTACATAAGTAAACTCTCAAAACGTTATAATTATGACATTTCATTTTTAAATTTTCATGTAACAGTCTAAAGCTAAATAAATAGCTGTTCTTGCCTTTCATTTCAGACGTCTGCTTCTAGGGGCCGTTCACATATCGCATCTTTTTCGCGCTCAAGGTCGTTATTTCAACCTTAGCTGCGCGGCCGCGGTGAGCACGCTCATAATGGAAGCAACGTGGTGCGCTACTTTTTCCAGGCGGGTTTTTCCTTCTCATCTACAGAAATATATCTAGTAGTAAAGCTAATGCGAGCCGAGGTGAGGCTAGAAATCAATTAATCCTTTGCTGATACTTCGTCGTCGTCATCATGGAGAGCGCAGTTTGGTTGCATAGCAACGACAGACGCCATGGGAGCGCAAGCGTTTGGTCTAAAACGGCGCCCAGTGACGGATGGTGTAGCAATATTGTTGTCCGGGTGGAAATCGGGAGAAATTCGGGAGAAAGGTCGGTCCGGGAGATTTTCGGGAGGGGCTTTGAAATTCGGGAGTCTCCCGGAAAATTAGGGAGGGTTGGCATGTATGCACTAAAGGCAAAACCATAGTTTTTTTTTCATGCAGTTTTTTCTTCTTTTAAACTAGTGTAAAGAAAACATCCAAAATACACATTCAATTTTATTTTATTATAATATATTTGCATCTGTAGATATCAATTATAATAAATAATCTTTAAAGGCTGTTTTCTCAAAATATATATTTTTTTTATTCCTGCACTGAGACAGAAATCTCTACTTACATTCACCATACTTTAAGAGGTTTATTCCTGTCCATATTCTGTAGGTTTTTACAGAGGTGTTTGTTGATTTATATTTTACTTTTTTTTTAATTAAAACATAATGTGCAGTGATTAATCAGCTGGGAAAAGTATGGTGATATCTATTAGTTAAAACAATAGTTTTACCCTCTTCACCAGTAGAGTCTCAAAATATATAAAGTACAAGTGCTGGTTAATTTGATGTGAATATATCCCCCACACTAAATACTTACTGGAGTCCTCAATCTTTATTTGGGGGTTGCTGAGGAGGACGGGCTCTGGGGACATACTGGCAGATGAGAGGGTGGGGGTATCAGAGGGGTCTGGGGTGAGGAAGCCCTCATCTCGGGGCGTATCTGCCCCTTTCCCCTTCTCTCTCTAGAAACGTAGCCCAGGGTGGCCAGCGGGTGGTGAAATGAACACCATGGTCAACCAAAACAGAAAGAAACAAAATGATATGGGTTCAACAAAAAGGAAAATGATGGTGACACAAAATGAAATAAATAATTATTAAAATTAAAGATGACGTATGTAATGCTTAAATTTTTTTAAATCCTGTTTAATATGCACACATTCATTCTGAAGTTTACGGAATCCAAAGAAAGGACGATGAGATGAGATTTTAAAGAAGTTAAATTAGGTCAGGGATTTATTTAAACCCGATCTTCTTAGGAACTAAATGATTCAAACCCAGAGAGCACCTAAGACAGATTTACACAGACATCTGGTTGTAAAATAATAAGGATTTATGAACGTTCTTATTTGACTTCAGGGTAGAGAGTGAATAATTGGAGTATCGTATCCCATGAGCGGAGGACATGTCGTCTTACCCTCCTGCTGCCTCCTCCAGGTGTGTGTTTAATGTTGTCCATAGATCCGATCTTTGACTGAGCCCTGAATTCAAGCTTCTCAGACCTGATCTCAATGTTTCCTCCACCTTGAACATGCAAGTAAAATTCCTCGTGATTTCACCAAATTAAACAGATAATTATTTACATGCACTCAAAAACGCTAAGTGAATCAAGTCCAAGGTTTGTCAAATCCAAGGTGGACGTGCAGGATTACCTGGTTTGTGGCGAATGTTGTCTTTCGATCCACACTTTGACTGCACATTGGTCAGGTCAATCTTTTTGTGGAGGATTTGCACCTTTTCAAAACAAAAAATAAGCGTTTTATTATTCTTTTTAGGTAATTAAAATACATTTGGTTTAAAACTATCCAAACACACTTCCACAGATTTACACTAACACTTTAGTTTAGGGGCCAATTCTCAGTATTAGTTAGTTGTTTATTAGCATGCAAGTTACTAGCATATTGCGGTTTAAAAAACTAATAAAGCACATATTGATGCTGTGTTGAGCATGACCGTATTTTACATCCCTTTATCCTACCCCATATCTAAACTGAACAACTACCTTACTAACTATTAATGAGCAGAAAAGTAGGAGTTTAGTATGCAAAAGTTGAAGTTAATAGTTGATTATCATTGAAAATTGGACCCCAAATTAAAGTGTGAAAGCATAACTGGTCAGAAAACTTTTCAGTCCCTTGAATACAAAACACCCTCTTGGTGGTTTAGTCATCTCTGAGAATATCATCTTTTAACATTAATTTTTTTATTGTATTTATAGAGTTGTAATATACCTTAAATGATCATGAACCAGAACCCTTTAATTATTTTAGGTGATTATCTGTCTACTAGACTGTAGATTGAGGATACAACATGAGAACGGTACAACTGTTTACATCCCTGCTCCCAAAAATAGAATCAATGACCTCATAGCCACAGCTGTTGTTGTTTTAATTTTTGGGTATAAAAAGGCCTCAGTGTCTTCAGGGTGAGGTCAGCTCTCAGCTCTAGCCAACTGCTCACCACAAAGGAGCACTGGGCTGACCAGAGCACTACAACAAGACCCGTCTGTGCTACAGAGTCGATGTCCTTCAAGAGCAGAGAAGAGCAACTCATCTCGAGTTGCATAATACATCTTAAGTATCTCTATGGTACTTTAGTGAGTGTACTGATTGCCCTTAAAGGGATACTCCACCCCAAAATGAAAATTTTGTCATTGTATGTGACAAAATTGTTTATTACATGCTTAACTTTATTGAAGTATGGGAGCTTTCTGTTTTGAATGAAATGTAACTGCAATGAATGTCAATGCCACAAAACAGTATGAGTTCTTCTGAAATTATTTTTTAGTTTTAGGAGGTTTGGTGGGGGGATATGAAAAGCTAACAGAATGCTAATGAGTCAAAACACTTAACAAATCAAAGTTTTTATAAATTTATGAGCATCTTGTATTCATTTAATTTTGAATGCTTATTTCCTGTATTTTTAACATTTAGATTAAGTGAGCAATAGAAGATACATTTATGTAAAGTTAAGCTTTAAAAACACTAATATTTTAATAAATAACACTGCTAAATGTAATATTTAACAAATCTCAAAAATAATATCCATCAGTCATTATGATGTTATAATGCCAAAATTCACTTTTAGCATTTAAAATGACAAAAGCGATTTATAGGTTATTGGCTATAATCATTGGCTTATTAGTATCAGGCAGAACTGTAATATGTGCATCCCTACTATAAAGTGCCCCTCTTATGCCATTTTAAGGTTCCGACTATTGTTTTGTTATAGGTGAACATGCATGCAAGTAAAAAAAAAAAAAAAAAACACTTTTGTTTTCTCAAAATATGCATTTAATATCGCCTCATTTCCAATGATTCTCAAACAATTTGTTAGAAGCAGTTCTTAGATTCAGTCTCTCTAAACTGCTCATTTCCATGAGTCTACTCTGCTCTGATTGGTCAGATGGCCCAGTCAGGACCGTGTACAGCTCATCGCAAACGATTCACTCTTTCTCATTGTTCAGTATTTTGAAAACTCAATGAAAAATATAAACATCTATTATTTATCTCATTTACAGGTTGTGTCTTAGTGTGATTTAACTGGGCACTGAGCTCATCTTTTTAGAGCAAACGGTTTGTGAATCCCGCATTAAACTCTCCAAGAGTATAGAAGCAGTCGTCAGTAAAAAGATGGGAACACAAAAAGTTTGGGGTTGTACTGAGGTACAGTGGAAAAAATTTATATTGACCAGATTTTTTGCAAGCTAATCTTTCGGAAGTGAAAATGAAATGAGTTTACTTTCACAGCATAAGACACAGTGTCTTCTCAACGTGATGCTAAGCTACAGTTTTGAGGGTGGGTCAAGATGTTCACGGCTGGCCAATATAGAACAAATGTGTTACCCCTGACGTGTGGCCATCACATAAGTGGGATCCGAATGCTGACAACTTGTTTAGGCTGTCCAGAGTCGATCATTTCTTTTTGGAGATGATAACTTTATTTATCGTGCATTTTCAGTTTACATTAGCATGCTACATTACACAGTGCATGAAAGGCAATATCCGAAATGGCATAATAGGGGCACTTTAAAGTCTCTATTAGTATGATTTTTGGTTAAAACGCCAACAAACGGGCCCCTGTTTACTCACTTTTCCACCTCCGGGTACATGTTTCATATTATCTTTGGAACCACACCTAGACTGCACATTACTTAAGTCCAACTTCTGATCGAGAATTTGAATCTGAAAGAGTAAACAGTTTGGGGAAGAGGAGTTATCTGTATTTTTAGCTTGGGACCAGAGAGGAACCTAGAGAGCCACCAGATGAAACTAACATAGTTCATCATTAGGAAAGGCTTTTTAGACCATGAAAGTGCAGATGTTTTTGACTTTCAGAGGGTGGATGGAATGGGGTGTCCAAATTGCTAATCCCAATATTTCCACAAATGGTCATAACTTTAGGAAGAACCAAGACTGAGTGAGTGAGTTACTCACATTGCCACCTTAGGTTTCAGTGTTCAACAGTTGACTCAACAATTGTAAATATCCTCTTTTACAGTTCAGTGTCAATCCAAAAGTGTAAATAGTCAGTGATTGTGTAACAGACACAACTACTACACTGAATGAGAGCTTTCCCGTTTTTTTTTTTTTTTTTTTTTACAAGGTTTCCACAAATGGTCATAACTTCAGGAAGAACCAAGACAGAGGGTGTTGAGTTCATCCCATAGTCACTCACATTGCCACCTCCCGGTATTTGGCAAACAGTGAGAGTTTAATGATAATGTTGGGATAGCCAATGACAAATACATTATAAAATGTAATAAAATAAGTAATACGTAATAAAATGTATGTGCTGGTTCATTCTAGAGTTACTCACATTGCCACCTCCTGGTACATGCCTGAGGTTTGCTTTGGAGCCACACTTAGACTGAACATTACTGAAATCCACCTTCTGATCAAGAATTTGTACCTGTGTAAGAAAGAACATAGGAAGAGTTATAAACTATTGTGACTTGTAAACTATTCTTGGGAGTGTTATTTGAATAAAAAAACTGGTTTTCATTACACTTTGACCACAATGACCACATAATATGATCAATAAGTCATGGTAACACATGTTTGTAACAAAAAAAGGAAAAAAATAAATAATAATAATACTTTTAAATGTCAAATTTCAGAGTCAGTTTAATATAATTTTAGCTGAAATAACTTTTACAGCCAATCTGACTATACTTAAAAACATAAGTTCAGTTGCTGCCTTTCAGGTGTTTATTTTATTTTTTTAATAATTGTTATTTCCGAAAATGTTACACCTACTTTAAAATAAAATTTCCATTTTAGTTGGATCTCAAACCTAACTGCAAACAGATCACTAAAGTTAATCAACTCGAGATGAATTACCTGGCCGCCTCCAGGCTGGTGCTTCAAGTTGTCAGTGGAGCCGACTTTGGAGCGTATGTTCTTCAGATCAGGGAGGGGGGCAGTGGCCGAAAGTGAAGTGGGTGAGCGGTTCTTCGGAGACTTAGGGGTCGAGCGAATCACTGCGATCTTCTTGATTTCATTTCCTGTGCTTGGAGACCTGCCTCCCGCAGCGTTGCTGGCAGGGGATTTGAGAGTGCCGGGGCTGCTGTGCCCACTGGTCTCCGGGGCCTTTGGAGAGTCTGGGAAACAGTATAGAGTTATGAAGATGGCAATAATCTCATAATCAAACTTTCCATTCTTCAAAAAGATACACAAGATTCATTCCTAAAAACCCCTTTGAAAAAAACTCACTTACCTTTTCCATTTTTGGCAACTGCAGACATGGCAGGAATCTTTGAACCGGCAGCATGAGGTCTACTGCTAGCCTAGAGATATACAGGAATGAATAGAAACAGAAATACATTAATAATTTTATTCTATGAAATTATAAATAACAAAACAACTGCTAATGTCTATATATATATCCACTTATATCTACTAAGCACATTCTCCCTTCAGTTTTGCCATAATTTCCACCATAACCCACAAATTTCAGTTAGTGTAAATTCAGTTTAACAAGAACAAAACTGACGAGAGCTTGAAAAATGTTAAAGTAGATAAGAGGTAAATATCAACTCCAACCAAGCTGTTATTTTCTAAAATTGTGCAAAAGCTGTAAAAATATTATTTATGGACACAAATGCTATGTAAAATTAGCCTTAAGAAGACAAAGAAGCTTGCCATTTTTATTACAAAAATTTAATATCCAAGCCCAGACCGTCATTTCTACTATAAAAATGCAAATCAAAATATATATCGTGATTCGTGATGAATGTACAGCAACTGTTGGACACTGTTGGACAAAAACACTCATATTTGAAGAAGTATTTATAAACATATGACATGTTTGCCTGTTCAAACATACAGTTTGTTGAAGGCACATTCATTAATTATTAACCAATCCACTGGAAACACAATCAAGTTATCCAATACAATTATTCACAAATCACACCAACTGTTTTCATTTGTCAGTGTTGATGATATAGCCTTAATCTAAAAAACTTTAGATTTAACTAACAACAAAGAAAGAATTTTGTGTGAATGAGATGTTGGCCAGTTAGTAGGAGGAGAGAAAATGATGCTGTTAATCACACCAGACAGTGCGTGTACTGGCAGTAAAACAGGCGCAAAGTTAAACCATTCTCCACAGCAGAGACCTACTAGAGGAGGTCAAGCCCTTTTTCGGGATGGAGAAAGGTGTTTTATGGAAAGAGGGTCTCACTTTACTGTTTTTAGGGGTCTTTACATAAAGAGCAAAACCATAGTGGATGAAAACTCCATGGAGTACAAATAACATCAGAAAGCAAAATAAAAGGGAAAAAGTTCTACAGTTAAAGTGGAAGAGAACTGAAAGATGATGCAAAATAGCTATTAGCACTCACCCTCTTCTCTGCATCACCATTGGTCTTGGACTGAGCTGTGAAGAACCAAAAAATGCACCAATATGATTACAATCAGTATATCAGAAATAGGATGTGTTAATAAGCCTAGTGATCTGCATAAACTAAATCATTACTAAACATCACAAGTAACACTATGACTCAACTCACAATCAATTTCAACGCGTTTTGACACAAGTACACAGCACATACAATTATTGGATAAAATAGTTAGTGTCTAAAAATGTAAAAACATTTTTATAAATTCTTTTAAGTATTGAATCAAATTGTTTTTGTTTATAATCAACATTTCTCCTACCTGGCCTGCCATATTGGATTTAAAAGTTGCATTCTGATACTGCCTTGTCCATGAAGAAAATCTAAATAAGAGCTCTACAGTATTGCACATAAGCTTCTTTAAAGTTATTAAAAATAAAGGTTCTTTTTTGGCCATGATGGTTTCATGAAGAACCTTTAACATAAATGGAACCTTTCCATTCCAAAAAAAAGGTTCTTTATAATGTAGTCTTTCATTTTAAAATGTTCTTTACAGTAAGAAAAAGTAGTTTTTTTACAGACTGTTGACAGAAAGGTTCCTTGGAGAACCAAAAATTGTTACATCGCTTTGAACCCACCCCCATTGGAAACTTTGTATATTCTTTATTATTTTTAAGAGTGTAGACCTTTTCAAAACTGACTACAGGTTGCTACATTTATTCCTACTGCTTCATCTCTTTTTCTTAACTTGTGTATATTTACTGGATGTTAATTTTATTGCTTTCAAGCAACATTTGAGAAACATAAGCTGTAAATGAAAGTGAGGGGATCTGTTAAAGCAGTGCTGCACCAGATGGTGTTGTGAACACATGCAAGTACTGTAGCTCTTTCATGCACATAGACATGCCAAACTGAACTCATTGAAACACGGCCAGCAAACATGGATTTCATCAATCGGCGCAAAACAAGCTGCAAGGCCACCAGAGGGAACAACAGAATGACAGAGTGAGACCGAGTGCCCAAAAAAGGACGACATGAGGCAAACAACTGCAGGACAACAGATCGTTCTCCTCAGCACGCTGTTCATTTTGTAGGATGTTCGTTATAGACAGAAATTGGTGCATGGCTAAGCGGCTCTGTAAAACATAGGTGGAGGCAAACCAAGGAAGAGACACTGTATTGGGATTCTGTGAGCTTAACTGCACAGACCTTTGAACTGAGCCACCGGCACCCGGGATTTTCTTGCCGGGGAGACGTGGACACCTTTTGAAGAGCCAATTGTGCTTGTAGAGGAAGGAGTGGCTTCTGTCTTTTTGGTCTCTGCATCTTTGGCGGTAACTATAACGTTGTGATTACCCCCTGAAAACGTAGCATCAACTTTCTCCTGCACTTTGCCCATTGCTTCAATGGGTTCATGAGGTAGAGTTTTTGTAAAACTCTGTTCTTTGGTTTCAGAAGGTGTATATTCAGTGAGAGTTGTCTGAGCCCTGCTGGCCCATGCCGGAAGCTTTTCTTCTTCAACATGGCTCTCATTGCTGTAAAAAGACATTTCTTCCTCTTCCTGAAGGGTTTCGCTGTAAGGAGCTCTGGCTTCTACAATCCTCTCCCCAACAGATGTCAGGTCTTCCAGGGCAGCGCTGCGGACCAGGAAAGTCACAGGTGGCTCATTCTCCAAAGAGAGGCTCCTGGTGCGGTCTGGACTGACGGATGTCCTTCGATGATGGGAATGGGCCGGTCGTCCAGACCAGCTGCTTCTGAGGAGGTCTTGGTCCTGCTCTAGTATTCTCTGGTGGTCTACACAGCTCCAGTCCAAGTGTTGATCAGAACCATCTGGTGAAAACCCTGCTGCTAAAGCTGGAAACAAAGCCGCTTTTGCCTTTCACTAATGCACGTCCCATTCACCATGGACAGACAGTTGTCAGAAGATTTATAGAATGCAATGACAACATCTATATCACTTCTCCAAAGGAAACTGTCACATGATAAGGAGGGAACAAAAACACTTGTGGTGACAACTGTATATAGTGTAAAGACAATGAGCAAACATAACTGGTTTGCTGGCCTTTGCTAACATCCAAAATAAACAGCGGTGATGAAACTGGACTTCACACTGAACACAGAAATATGAGCTGATAAGTGCAATTAAAGAGCAAGATTGTTTGCAAAAAGTTTATTTTTTTAAATTTTTTTATTTTTACAACAAAATAAAAAAATCAGTTGATTTTATGTTGTTTACAATTAAATAAAAATTGATTATTAAGTGCAAGAGTGCTTTTTGACCCACTTAATTAAATATATATTAGTATGTAATTAGTTATTACATTTACTTCAAAAAAAGACTGAAGCACACCGCCGAATGTACTGACAAGCATTTATGGTAACTGAAATATATGTTTATGTAATGTATTTGTGATTGTATTAAATTGCAACTTTTTTTAATTGCAACATTTTATTATAAACGTATATTTAAAATACATTAACTGTAATATGAAATTACAAAGCAGTTAATATTTTATTTTAATTTAATATTTATATGTTGGTCAAGAAATCTAAATAAATGCACTTTAAAAGAAATGTAAATGTAAAATTTGTATGGCCCTAAAAAAAGGAATTCTTTTTTTGTTCTGATGATGATTTGCAGTTATTACAGAATTAATTACTGGAGTCTGATTTTTAAAATCACCTAGTTACTACTGATTATTAAAATATAATGGACATATCTCTGCGAATTCACAAAACCAAATAACCAGCACAAATACAGATCAGTGAGGTGGAGTACTATCAGAAGAACAAAACAGAAAATAAACTTTTAAATGTAAAAATATATATTTTTATATATAAAACAAACAAAAAAAGAGGAAAAAACACCTACGAGATAATAATTTGTGTAGCATAATTGCTATTCTACAAAGCATGACACTAATGGTAGTTGTGTAAAGTAAAAAAGGGTTTTACCTGCAGGTACCATTCCTCCAGCTTATTGATGATCATGATATGTAGCAAACAGAGAGAGAAACATAAAATACAATATTAGAGAACTACATAGCATATTTTCTGGCAATTTCAGCTACAGAGATGCACTATAAACACTATAACCTAGAGTAAAATCTGATAATCAATATACTACACTTCATTTTGAAATCACAAAAGAAACAAATGCTTGCAATTAAAGCACTGTGACCTATGAGAGAAAAGCTTTGACTGAGATCCTATTTAGCACAAAGCATTAATTCCAGACTTGGCATAACCTCACGCCTACCCTGGCAAAAGCAACTGAGCTCTCTGAGATCTCTGTAACTAATCACATGGGAACTAATCTGGGAATGGTGCTGGAATCTCCCTTGAGTTTATTTTGATTTAAAACCCTGAAACCTGTCAGCATGCCACAGCAGTGATGTCAAAATTAAACGGTGTGCTTGCAGACATACATATTACCTTACACTTTAAAAATCACCCCAGTGTAAGCGCAACATAAAAAGTATTTCAAAGCAAGAAATGGGAATTTGAAACAACTGCATCCAAGCTGGCATTCTTGTTATCAGTGGGCCCACTTCAAACAGAAGCAAATGGATTCTGCAGGCTTAAAATATGCAACAAATCAGTAAAGAAAATGCTATAGAAAATTAGAAGCATTAGGATGTAAGGCACAAAAGCATCCACATCAATAAAGGCACAAAAGGGCAGTCAAGCAAAGCATGTTAGTCAAAAGAGGCAGCAGTTGATGGAGCAGAAGGTCCGTACCGCTCGCCACTTCCACAGCAGGCTGGGACTGATCTTTCTCTTCCTGTCTTGAATCTTGGGGGCTCTCTAAAAAACAATCATTTGAACAGTAATTACACACCAAGCTCCTTAAGGAAGTCCTGGTTTACTTGTGAAAGTGAAGCTGCTGTTAAAAGTCTAAAAGCAAGCCAGAAATGGAAGGTTTAGCTTCACAGCTCAGCTGCATTAAGACTTTAGCTGACTTCAAAAGTGCCCTGCTGAAATTAAATAACTGGGTGATTAACTTGCATGAACACTACAACAAATGGATGGAAAAAATGCACATCCAAACAACCTGAAACAAAGCTAATCCAGTCTTGAAACTCTGTATTTATCAAAAATATATTTAACAAGGCGAAGGTAGTAAAAAGCATTGTACTGCATGAAAACAACAAAAAACAACAACAACTTTAAATAAAAAAATGGGCAGCTTGTAGGGGAATGCGAAGACAAACTGCATTTCAAAGCATCTTTATTTTAAGTGCAGCAATGCATACCACACTGCTTCTCCTCAGCAGAGGAGATGCCTTCAGCATTACTGAGCTCAACATCCACCTGTTCTTCTGAAAACTCTGCTGTGAGAGAGAACGTTTGTTAAAAACACATAAGGCACAACTTTTGTAGTCAACTGTTGTTTGGGACAATTAGTATTCATAGAGACATTTTTAAAGTCTGTTAAGGTTGTTCTATTTGACATTGTATTCATCTTAATTTACAAAAATGATCACTTTATACATATAGCTTAATACATTTGCTTTTTTGAAAAGTATTATGATTTCCAATGGCAAGAAATTATGTCAAACAGCTGGAGCAAACTGTCACACTGTACAGTGACCTCTATGCAACCTCATCAATATTTCCCTGTAACTGGATCCCTGAACTTGGTAGGGAAAACACAAATTAATTCAATTGTTATAAGGACACATTTAAATTTAAAAATACACTGCTAATTTTACCGTCAAATAAAATATAAGAAAGTGATGCCAGCTGAATGAGCTGGCAACAAATTTAAGCAACAACCTGCAGTGCTAGAAAGTAACTCTTTATTGAAGTAAGAAACAATTAGTGCATTTAGGTTTACAAACAGCGCATGTGTGTGGTGAATGTTGAGCCAGAGCAAGTGGTACTGCACATGTGTTGAGCTCGTCCAACCGAGCTTGTTCACGGTTGAGTATACTTTAAAAACTGTGCGGAATGGAACACGGAATGCTGAGTATACATGGACCTTCAGTCTCCCGATTACTAATTATCACCAGTTTTCACCACAAAAAAAGGACTTGCCACACACACACACACACACACACACACACACACACACACACTTTGTCTGGTCTCATCTATGGCTAAGACTGCATCCGTTCTGATTGTTACTTACCTGAAGATTACTTACCTCCATGATCCTATACTTGTTCTTGTATCTAGCCTCCAATCCTCTTCTCCTATCATTCTCCTGTGATCCTCCTACAAGACAACAGGAATGTGTTCATTATCTCTCAGTAAATAATATTGGGTGTATTGCAACTCACCATTCCTCTCAGGACTCCGTATTTTTACCTTCTCTGCTGGCATATGTCAATTAATAAAGTGTTTCTGGATTGTTTGAAAACTTACCTGTCTGTCCATTGTGTTTTTCCCTGACAGAAGACCAGACAGAAGACAGGAATCGGCCGCATAAGCGCTTCACAACCCTACCCATTTCAAGAATTGGTGAATTTTGGTTTGCCAGTCTCAGTCCCATGGCCAACCTGCTGCCCTACTCTGGTTTGGAGGAGGAGTGCAACAAATTTCTGCTACAATGTTTTCTGGCCCTCGAGATGCAGTCACATTTATCCCTACTGAGAGAGCTAAAATCTTGTTCATAATCTCCCTATTAACATGGAGAATGCTACAGAGGGCAGGTATAATATGGTGGCAAAATGACCCTGTAATACAGGCATAAAACATCTGTGACACTTCTGCAAAGTTTTTAGTAAGCCAGCTGGAGCTACTTTTATTGGTGATCAACTTTATCACTTGAAGCAAGGAAAAATGTCCATTAATGATTATGAACTGAAGTTTCGTACCCTAGCAGCAGCAAGTGGCTGGAAGGAGAGCTCTCTTATCACCGCTTACCTTCAGGGATTGTCGCCTCAACTCCAGCTCGATCTCGCTGCATACGATGATTCCATCTGCCTCGAGAAATTTATCCAACTCTCTATTTGAGTAGCCCATCATATGCAGGGTTGTGGAGAGATCTTCCAGGATCAGCCTAGCATCTGATCCATCTCTCGTCAACCAGAGCCCACCAGCTCTTCAGAATCAGAACTCATGCAAGTGGAATCTACACGGTTATCCCTGGTGGAATGCAGGTGGTGGCGGACCTCCTTGACCTCTGGTGAGTGTTGTCCAAGCTATCTATGTTAGTTCATTGTGTCTTACAACCAAAGTGTTCATTACTGTCTCGAATATCTCCTTTCCAGTCATCGCACTCATCAACTCTGGGTCAGCTTTAAAACTTTATCTTCTGTGATCTCTGGTGTCAGTTCCACCTCCAGAAAACAGTGTGAGAGACATTACAAAGCCCAATCCATCATTGGAAAATGCATGAGCTGTGCAGACATCTGGTATAGAGTGGGTCCACTTCACTTACATGTAGGAATCCTCTACCAAGAAGAAATTCAATTACTACTAAATAAGGAGGCTTGAGGCCCTATATAGATTATTGTGCCCTGGACAAGATCACAGTCAAATTCAGGTATCCCCTTCCTCTCATCCCAGCTGCATTGGAACATCTAAGGGGAGCCAAGATCCTCACCAAATTGGACCTCAGCAGCGCATACAACCTCATCTGGATATACAAGGGGGATGAATGGATGATGGCCTTCATGAACACTATTAGCCACTCTGAATATTGCATTATGCTGTATGTGCTGGTGAATGCCCCCTCCTTGTTTCAGGATTTTATGCACTAGGTGCTCTGGGAGTATCTTTTGGTCTACATCCATGACATCCTGATATACTCCTGGAGACTGGCCGAACATCGCCAGCACGTTGCGAAGGTCCCTCAGAGACTCCGGGAATCCAACCTGTCCCTCAAGGCTGAAAAGTGCCATTTCCAACAGATCAGAGATCTAGTTCCTAGGGTACATTGTCAACCAAAATGGTATCTTAATGAACGAGAGTAAAGTGGAAGCTATTCGTAACTGGCCCACTCCCAAGATTGTCAAAGAGCTCCAAAGATTCCTCAGATTCGCCAATTTCTATTGTCGCTTCGTCCACAACTACAGTTCCATTACCCTTCCTCTCACGTCCCTGCTCAGTGGTAACCCCAAGTCTCTATCCTGGCCAAAAAGAAACTACAACATTGGTAACCAAGAGCTGCTAGCCATTAAGTTGGCCCTAGAAGAATGAAGGCACTGGCTTGAGGGAGCTCGTCATCAGTTCACAGTGTGGACTCACAATAAGAACCTCCAATACCTCAGTGATTCCAAATGACTTAACCCTTGTCAAGCTCATTGGGCATTATTCTTTTCCAGACTTGATTTCAACATTGCATACCCTCCTGGTTCCAAGAATGGCAAGGCATAGGCACTCTCTTTCATTCACTCCTCTGATGATTCTTCCGAACAACCTGAGCAGATCCTATACCCGAAATCAGACATCATGTCTGACAGATTACCTCAATTTATGTCCAGAGTGTGGAGAGCATTCATGAAACTCCTAAAATTGACAGTTAGTCTGTCTTCAGGATACCAACCTCAACTGAATGGGGAGACAGAATGGAAGGTACAGGAAATTGGATGCTTCCTTCGAACCTCCTGCCATAACCACCTCCCGAAGACAGTATCTCTCCTGGAAATTCTCTGCATCAGCAAACTACAGGTCTTACCCCATTCCAGTGCATACTAAGATACTATAAACCACCAATGTTCCCATGGTCTGGGGACCCTTCTGATGTAAAATCGGTGTGTCACTGGTTCTGGGAGAGTGAGAGGGTCTGGGACTCATCACCTACAAGGTGCCATCTGGAGGCAAAATGACCTTGTTGACATCCGTAGATCCATAGCTCACAACAATCAACCCAGAAAAAAGGTATGGATGCCTACCATGCAAGAAGCTGTGTCCCAGGTGCATTGGCCCCTTTGAGATCTCAAGGAGATCATCTAGTATCCTTCCAATTAAAACTCCCTGATCACTACCGCATTCACCCAGCATTCTGTTTCACAACTCAAACCCTATCACTCACCAGTATCCCTTTCTTCCACAGAGCCTGGTGATGGTGATGTACCTCCTTTACCATCAGTCAAAGAGGATGGAGCAGTCTTCAAGGTACTAAAAATCTTAGACTCCTGGCGCCGAGGTGGTGTACTGGAATATCTGGTAAATTGAGAGGGCTATGGAACAGAGGAACACTCATGGGTCCCAAGAAGGGACATACTGAACCCTGATCTACTCCCCACTTTCCATAATGCGCATCCGGGAAACCTGCAACTTGCAACAGAGGTCGTTCAACTCGACGCCAGGGTAATCTCCCCTAGGAGCGTTCTATGGAGAGGGGGGTATTGTCAGGGAATCACCAGGCTCCACCCTTACCCAGTATCAGTGCTCACAATCTCTCAATTACTAATTATTACCAGCTGTCACTGATCACTCAAGCACCATACAAAAGGACTTTACACACAGACACACACACACTGTCTGGTTTTGTCTATAGCTAAGACTGCATTTGGATTGTTACTTACTTCAAGATTACTTACCTCCATTATTCTATCCTTGTCCTGGTGTCTGGTCTCCACCCCCTACTTTAAGTCTCCAGGTGATCCTCCTATAAGACAATAGGAAAGTGTTCAGTATCTCTCAATGACTGTCTAATGGTGTATGTGAGGCTACTCACCGTTCTTCTCACAAATTTCACCTGCTCTGCTGTCATATGTTTGATTGAAGTCATTTAATATTGTTTCTGGATTGTTTGAAAACTTACCGGTCTGCCCAGTGTGCATTTCCCTGACACATGTATGAACAGGACCTTTCGAAAAATACCTGGAAATTAGTTTAAGAAATTCCTGAATGAAAAGTTATTTTACTAGTAAAATTACCATTCTCTCAGAAATTATGAAATTACTCTGCACTGTTTACAGTAAAAGACATTTCACACATTTGTTTTTGTTCCACTGCACTGGTTTTTAACTATTTAACTATTAAAAATATTGTAAAATAGTGAAACTTAAGTATTTCTCCTCATTGGGGCAGATGTAGAAAATGGCTTAGAAATTAAAAACAATATTTAATGATTTACATTAGTTTATCTCTATATCTTTTGTTAAGCTTTTGCTTGTGTGAAAGCATTCACACTAATGTTTAATACTGTGTTTTTCTAAAGTCACTAACATACTAGCTTTACTATCTATAACATACTCACTCTCTGCTGTGCCATTGCAGTATCTGCCATTTATAAGTGGCAGATGCTCTGAGTAGTGTTTCCTCCTTGTGTGTGGCAATACAGGAAGAGAAAAAGTGGAGAAAGTGTGCACTGGTGAAGGCTGTAAACTAGGGAAATATAAGCCACAAACTAAAGAATGCAGGGGGTCACAGAAGAAAAAAAGAGAGTGTTATGGTCCCACTTAAGGCATGTGAATACATACAGCACAACGGAAGACTCTGTGGCAAGCTGGCACCTTTACAAAAGACCGTCAGTCAATACCACCACTATGTTTGTTCCTTTCCATAGACATCCTTGGAGTTCAACGATTGGCTGTGATTTTAAACAATCAACTACATTTAGAAAACTCTGAGTTCTCCAAAAAAAAAAAAAAAGCAGGATTTTCTCAGGACTATCATGCAACATCATTAATTTAAAGGAATGGTCACAGTTTAATACTTAAAATGAAAGTCAAAGCTGATAAAAACATCACAGTAATAAACAAGTAATCCACATGACTCCAGTCCATCAACTGACTGATTGATTTATTCAAGTCAAAAGCTGAGTGTTTTGTAAGAAACAAATCCATCAAGATGTTTTTACTTTCGCTTCTGAGAAAATTACCATAATCCATAATAACACCTCCTCCATTGAAAAAGTCCATACCCTGTTGTCCTCTTACACCAAAATTGACCAACGTATTTTGGCTTGTTAAGAGTTCTTGATCTGTGAATATTTCTCTTCTGATTCAGACAGGATTACTTTTTCACTGGAGAAAGCAATATTATGAATAGAGGACTTGTATTTTAGCCAGAAACAACAGTTTGAATTAAAAATGCTCCTAATGATGGATTTGTTTAGTACATACACAAGATGTTAATTGAGGATTACTTGTGTGATTACTTGTAGATTATACTTGTGATGTTTTTATCAGCTGTTTGGACTCTCATTCTGAAGGCACCCATTCACTGCAGAGGATTTCTCATGCCTTTCTTTGCACATTGTCGCCTTATATTTTCTGTAAGCTTTTGAAAAGCACACAGCAATAAAATTGGTTTTCAGCTGAGTTAATGTCTGCAAGCAGAGAACACAAAACCTCATACACATGAAGAAGAAAGCAGGGTGTGTGATGGTGTTGAATTAGTACCAGAGAACGTCGTGACTGGAGGGCGACCCACATGCCTGGATTACAGCTCGACACAGCTGCAAAGCTTGGATTGAGGGCCCAGTCAAGCACAGCCTTGTGGTTTATGTAAAGGAATTAAAACACAAGGCTGTATCAAAGCGCTGCTGCCACTGCGGCCACATTCATCACTAAAATATGTATAAATATCATACGCCCTATAATGTCTTTGATCATTTGAAACATTTATTTGTTAATGACGTGAGGAAACACACTTTAGCGGTCATGCTAACTGATGCCTGGACGAATTACACGTCTGCATGTCTGCAGTATCACAGTGAATTCTTCTGCTAATTAAATCATTAATATAATCTAATTATTTAGTGGGCATATGTGCAAATCTTTCTCTGGTGTATAATGCAGAAATACTTACTTGGTCTGATAATATCATCCCCAGGTAGCCAAGATATATCTGATTTTACCTGTCATAACATTGTTCTTGTAATATTTAATAGTGTGCACTATTTGTAAATAAATATAATTTATGAATAATTGTCATTATATTTCATCCTTATTGTGTGTGGATCTTTTATACACTCTAAAAACTTGTATTAGCTCAACAACATTGAAAAATAATAAAATAGTTTGCACCAATCTTTTTGAGTTACGACAGCTTTTGATGCAATGCTTTTCAACTGGCAAATTACATTGTACGATTACATTGAATTGTAGCATAAACTAGCAGCATTTGTTTTTGAGTAACCAACTTTAAACAATTTGCAAGTTGTTCTAACAAATTTATGTATAATTGAATGGTGGCAACTAATCATATCTATTTCAATTTAATTTAACAGCTAACACATAAGCTAACTTATCTTATTTGTTCATTAAATTTACATGCTAAATATTGTTGCTCATATGTAGCCTTTCACAACTTAAATGAAAGCACTACTTTTCAGCATAACAGATACTCTTTTAAATGTCAAAAATTCAAACATATCAGCATTAAACACTTTTTATTCACTAAAAACACATAAAACAAAATTTTTGAATAAGCATTCATTCTCCTCATCTAATTTTAATGAAAGCATGATGAAAACTAGAAATCTACTACCCAGTTTTTTTTAAGCTATCAGGGGAATTTCATTGAGTTACAACAACTTTTATTTACTTGAAAGGTTAAATTAAATAAATAAATACATGGTTGAAAGTTCAAATTAAAATTTACCAAGCTAGAAGTTCTGCTCAATGTGCAGATCATATTCCATACAAGTTTGTCTTTCAAGGACAATTAAATTTATCCTTCAACTACATGTGAATGCTGTTAAGATACACACGCACACTGTTCACACATAGCTTGTTTAATAGATCTAACTAATCAGTTAAGCTATTCAGTACTGTAGGCTATTTATTTTGACCGGCTGTGACACAACCAACCTGTTTTTCCAGAGAAGCAAGCTCACCTTTCATTGGACAGTCCCCTGGTCTCACGAGCCCCACCGCAATTCCATTCTCCTTATGGAACTGATTGCCATGGTGATGATCGTTGATGGTCATTCCAGAAAGGGAGGTTGCCATGGTATCGCTAGAGTTGTAGTGAGCCATGTGGCTATTGGGCGAGGAGTTTAATAAATCGTGCTGCTGGTCCATAGAAAGTCCAAAGGAGGAAACTGGAGGGTAAAGATAAGAGATAAAAGAATAAGAATGGTATAAAAAGAAAGAAAGAAGGGAAAATAAAAGGAATAAGCTAGTGGAAGCAGAAGAGGAAAGCTGTTCAAAATGCTTTTGCCTGGCCCTGATTGCTTTGCTCTGATTCCTTGTGGCATAAATGGCTTTTTAGTGCTAACAGAAGAAAAGGATTATGGTTGAATATCCACAATCCATTGGCAGAAATCTCAGAAACAACTGTCAGACCAACCATATGACTAGAGTGAGTCAACAGTAGAGGCGTCCATCAACTTTTCGAGAGACAGTGTGGGTTGAATCAATATCCAATTGTCAGGACCTGCCTCTTCCGAAGACTTCACACAGGGCTGTCACAAGCTCAATGTAAACAGAGCCAGAGTGCCGGTGTGAACCTGGATATTTATACTGCCAAACATGCCAGTCTAGCTTAAGGTTACTGCTATGTGGTCTAAAATAGTGCAGTCAAGCCAGTGTGTCCCTATGCACCTCCTGCAAGCCTTTCTGTAGCCACTTTATTTAAGGCCATTGTATCGCACAACGGACTTAGACCCTGTTATGATGAAAGTGACGTGACATTCAGCCAAGTATGGTGACCCATACTCAGAATTTGTGCTCTGCATTTAACCCATCCAAAGTGCACACACACAGAGCAGTGAACACACACACACACACACACACTGTGAGCACACACCCGGAGCAGTGGGCAGCCATTTATGCTGCGGCGCCCGGGGAGCAGTTGGGCGTTCGATGCCTTGCTCAAGGGCACCTAAGTCATGGTATTGAAGGAGGAGAGAGAACTGTACATGCACTCCCCCCACCCACAATTCCTGCCGGCCCGGGACTCAAACTCACAACCTTTCGATTGGGAGTCCGACTCTCTAACATAACATAATGTAATTTACATCCTAATTGTCAAATCACAGAAAACATCCCTTTTTTTCCCCAATAAACTGCAAGTGCTGTTCTACATGGGACACTCCCACTCCAGAGCTAAGAGGTGTTAGAAATCCAAATATTCGCTAATGACTGCATATAATTAGTAATACTATAATAATCACTGATGTTGAAAATCCATCCCATTAGTGACACTTAGTTATTAGGATATTTAGTCAGCTAACCAGCCCAAAGCAGATTATACATGTTGGATATTTCAAAGCCACATATTCCTGTGATGCAAAGCTAAATATTCATCAGCAATTACTCTACCCTTCAGAGACACATGATCCATCAGAAATCATTGTAATATGCTGATTTATTGATAATGTTGGAATGTTTTTTTTGGGGGGGGGGGGGGGGGGCTGAGATTAAATATGTGAACCCTTATTAAACTACAGGTAAAAGTCAGGTTATGCCATGTTTTAACCTAAGTGTGAAACAGATGTGTGGTGCTAGAATGTTACAGCAGATTGCTTAGCAACAGAGAACCAATCATCATCAGCCTCAGTGCTTACTCATTAAGGGACAGTACACTCAGAAATGTAAATTCTGCCATCATATCCTTAATCTAAAGACATTCTCATTCTTACTGTTCATCTTCAAAACAAAAATTGTCGATATTTTAAATATTCTTTGACAAAGAATTAAATTTTGTCCATCCATTGAAAGTATACACAACCAAATTCTTCCTCGAAGGAATCAAGAAGTTTAATCCAAGTCTTCTGAAGAGACACGATCGCTTAATATGATCAGCAGATCTAATTTAGCCATTTTTATTCAGACTGATCAATCAATGCACATACATAGAGCACATCAAAAATGGTAAACAGAAGCTGAACTGTCCTCGCTTGATGTGTGATAACCTAAGATTTTGAACAAGTTTTGGGTGAACTATCTATGCACAGAAAGTTAGAAAGCGTCAGAAAGTTTCATGAATTATTTAGTTTCATCCTCTGAGGTTTAAAAGTGTCAAACATTGATGTCAAACATTGATTGGGGTAGTAGAATATTATAGTATATACATGATTCAGAGAGAGAAGAAATAAGCCTAAAGGCCCATTCACAACAAGAATGATAACTATAAAGAAACTATAACTATAACTATATTTGGTCTAAGTGCACACTCGACTACTACTTTAAATTCTCAAGCTCCTGATAGCAAGATTGATTCTGATTGGGTGTCAATGTTTTTATCATTCATCAGCTGGAAAAAAATCATCCTTATTGTGATTCCGATGATATAGTTTCTCTGTGCCTTTATTGTTATATCTGTGGCATGGACTCTATTCTTTGATATTGAGAACGATTTTTAGAATTATATCTTTATTGTTATCTTTATAGTTATCGTCCTTGGTGTCAACAGGCCTAATGAATGATGTAGAGCATTAACAGCATTGTCACTGCCACAGCAGTGTGACTATACAAAACACAGCTGTTGATGTATTCCATTAGCATTTATTGAATACCTTCCCAGTTTTATCAACAAATTGCGCTTCTCTTTTATCTTCCTATGGGTTTCCCTGCTCTGCCTACGCTACTAAAATCTACAGCCAAAAGGTCATTGCATTGAACAGTGGGAAAAATCTCACCTGCTTTATGTGTATCTCATTTGGCACACAAACTGTCTGGAACACAGCTTTTGCACAAGGATTCAGGATCTTTGCTCTCTTACCTTTTCTCAAAGCTTTTTTCACACAGGGAATGTGTTGACTGTTCACCTAACATATACATTAGATCTTCAAAGAGAGCAAATCAATTCTAGAGTACAAAAATACTATTATATAGTGGGATCCAAAAGACTTCTGCTTATTTTTTTTACAAGTTTTTTTTTTTTTACAATTTACATTATGATCATCACAATTGTAGTGAAAAGTTGAATTGGCATGATTTACATTTCAGAACATCTTAGCATTTGGTATGTCACCCTTTTGCTTTATTTACAGCATCAAATCATGATTTGTGATCATGTTATCCCATATTATTTGAGAATGAGACAAAGAACATCTTTCTGGAACCAAGAACATCTGTCCATCAGTCACATCGATCATGTGAACTCCTTTGTACAAATTTGCTCATTTGATTAGCGACCTAAATAGTAAAGAATATCTCTATTATTTATGTCGTAACTTTCCAAACGTACATTTTGAATCCCTGATGTTCAACATGACTTTTAGACCCCACTGTATATCCAATGAGTTTTGAGTAAAAAGACTCCACCTAGTATGTCCCATAACACCTCATGCCTCTGAGGACATTTGAAGAGCACCATCTAACCAGACACTAACATCTGTTGTATTTTGAGTGTGCTGTTAACTGAACACAGGAATTCAAACTCATGTCTTTTGTTTAATCCAAGGTGAGGGGTAACATGGATAGTTGCCTGGACACAAGATCAGATCGCAGTTGTCTTTCCTTCTTTATTGCCTTTGAGTTTCTAACGGACAACATGTGGCAATAGTTAAGGTCTTCTTCATTTTAAAATGAAGCAATGGGTAATGGAATGGGTACTAACTTATTTCTGAAGTTTGCAGTTTACACTGTATACTGTGTTCTATTTTTTTAAATAGTAAATGAAACAGAATTCGTTAAGCCACATTAAACATTTCAAAGAGTATTAGGCTGTATTGATGTCACATGACATTATCAAATTGCATGTGAATAGTGACCAGTTATCACTATAGAAATAAAAGGTGTTATTTTGTTATCTAATACATTTTATTTAATTCAGTTTTGTGTCAAATATCTTCATATTTCATCATACTAATATATGTTGAGTTAAAAATTAAATGTCGTCTGATAATAGTGTCAGGAGCATTGCATGAATAATGAATAACATGAATAATTAGCATGACACTGCACTCTGAGTCATCTCAATAATCTGGTTTGAACTTCAGCTTCTACTAATAGATGCAGATGAATGCTTCCTTGTAAACACACTTCCCCTTTCATTAAATGCTGTGATACTGGTAGTTCAAATAGACGTGGGAGCATTTGATTCTTCTCAGAGTGTGAAGACGTCTCACGAAACAAAGCTCCCACTGTTACTCTGACAGGATGTCAACAATCCTCTGGAATCTATTCAAAATGGTGACACCCAACAAAAATGTAAGTAGTTTGCATCACTGGATATTACTGTTAGTTATTACTGTCATAAAACAGTAGTCAAATATTAAATGTCTGGCTACTAACATCTTTCCTCACACTTTTAAACACTAAAGCAAACTGGAGCATTGAATTCATGTTCAGAACGTGATCAGCCTTCTTTGATTTGACTGGTCATCTTGATTATTTTGACATTGACCAGCGCTGTTAGACCACTGAGGCAGACCAGCCTAAAAATGTAACAATATTTTATATATAAAAGGTCTTATATAAAAATATTTTGTCATCCTTACAATAAAGTGAAGTGAAGTGAAGTGAAGTGACATTCAGCCAAGTATGGTGACCCATACTCAGAATTTGTGCTCTGCGTTTAACCCATCCGAAGTGCACACACACAGAGCAGTGAACACACACACACACACACACACACACACACACTGTGAACACACACCCGGAGCAGTGGGCAGCCATTTATGCTGCGGTGCCCAGGGGAGCAGTTGGGGGTTCGATGCCTTGCTCAAGGGCACCTAAGTCATGGTATTGAAACAGAGCAGCATAATATAAATATAAACAGAGCAGCATAATATATTTGGGAGGATATGTTTGTTTTTTCTAATTATTGTCAATATTTGTTATGGGTCTGCACTGAGGCCCAGAAGGCAGACGACTTACATAACTTCTAATAAAAAATTTATTTTTCATTTTTTGTATGTATACCAACTCAACTGTTATGTAAACAGGCAAATCTGTAATCAGCAAATCTGACCATGTCAAAAACGGCTTTAGGAATTAGAGATAAATCCATGGATGGCACCAGGAAAAGTCTGAATATATGTTCTTAGGGGTTATTTGCTCGTTTATCTGGAACCAAACAGAAAAACACAGCTCTCCACCGACACGCACTGGGTTGGTGATGTAGAATAGCTGAATGTCTGTGATGCTCTCATCCCGGTTGACTACCCTTGTGTCCCTGAGCTGAATTTGCTCGCATCACTATAAAGTTACTACTCTCTCGTGTTTTCTCTCTGCTCTCGATCCCCTCCTCCTTCCGGGCAAGGGTCAGTTATGTTCCAATTTAAACAGTCCTATAACAGGCTCCGTCACAATGACTTCAAGGGTTAGTTCACCCAAAAATTTAAATTAGCCCATAAATTGCTCACCCTCAAGTCATCCTATGTGTAAATGACTTTCTTCTTTCAGACGAATCCAGTCAGAGTTATATTAAAACATGTCTTTGAGTTGCAGAGTGCTGCAGACGTGCTTCAGTCCAAAAGACGTGAAATTAAAAGCACCCATCCTTACAAAAAAAAAAAAAAAAGTGTCTCACACAGCTCCGGGGAGTGAACAATGTCCCCCTGTAGTGAATTGATGTGTTTTTGTAAGAAAAATAACCATATTTCAAACGTAATAATCAATTTAATCTAGTTTGCGCGTATTACACTGAAGCAGCTCCAGGAAGATAAAGATATTATGATATTATAACCTTAACTTCATGCTGCTTTAAAATAATAATGTGCATTGTGAACAGCACTTTACAAATAATTATGTAAAACAAGAAATATTCAGATGTACGCTTACAAAATGATCTGGTGACTCAGTATAAGATAGTTTTGCATGAACTTGTGGAATTCATGCAGCTTAAGTGCAGCTTTCATTAAAGTAAACAGAGGACAACCCAAAATATTGAATTCTGAAATCACTAATTAATTTTTCGTTTCATCTATAAACTTACGACTGTATATTTTGTAATTATTTATGATCATTAAATTACTAATAAAAATGTTTCCATCTTCTATTTTGGTAGTCTCAAACTTCTGTATCCTACTATACATATGCTTCGCTTCATGGCTAACAGCATTCCAGAACACTCATGCTTAAGTTCTCAGGGCAAAGGACCAAGTGGATGCATGTAGACATAGAATTCTGGAATTTTGCTCATCACGCTTCTGTCAGAGAGATAATGCCCTAAGTCTCTACAGCTGCAAATTTACCTCAAATTACACAAACCACTAGGTCTGTGGCAGAAATCCCATTCACACCCTCTCATGCCATTTAGTCCGAGAAGACTGGTGCTGGAGTAAACTAAACCCCTCTGTCAGTACCATGCCAATTAAACACTCATGCAACACATGAGAGACTTCATATGGCATTATGTCAGAGATTTTATGCTCTTTGTAAGCCTGCCCATATCACTAAGTGAGTGAAGTGACATTCAGCCAAGTATGGTGACCCATACTCAGAATTTGTGCTCTGCATTTAACCCATCCGAAATGCACACACACAGAGCAGTGAACACACACACACACTGTGAGCACACACCCGGAGCAGTGGGCAGCCATTTATGCTGCGGCGCCCGGGGAGCAGTTGGGGGTTCAGTGCCTTGCTCAAGGGCACCTAAGTCATGGTATTGCAGGTGGAGAGAGAACTGTACATGCACTCCCCCCACCCACAATTCCTGCCGGCCCGGGACTCGAACTCACAACCTTTCGATTGGGAGTCCTACTCTCTAACCATTAGGCCACGACTTCCCCAAAGTCCTAAACCATGACAATGTGCTCAGATGTTTTCCAGCAGCTCAGTGACCATTGAAAATAATAAGCTCACATGGATAATATCAGGGGCGTCATGCACTTATTATTTTTGAGGGGGCACGAGTGGGGGGGTTGACACAGCATAGGCTTATGTTTTAATAAATGTTTACTTTTTTATTCAAATGTTTTAAATGTATCATGAAATTTCTAATATTTGTAAAGTAACTGCATTTTGCAACTTTATAGATCATGAAAGTTGCCTAAGTAGCCTAATAGTGTAATCTATTATGTACCAGATATGGGTGTTATGCCATAAAATATTTTTAATATGAATGACTTTGTATTTAACGCAAATTTAATAAAAAACATTTTAAGCTACTTATAACGCTTGCATTGTACTGAAAAAAGAGCAAAGAACAATTACATTAAAGAACTTCACTGACTTCAGTCTAAATTGAAGCAATCTCAAAAACTGCCAATTTAATCACTGAAGCGGTTTACACTGTGAAATTAATATCTTACATGCATTCGTATGCACATCTGCACATTGTTTTTTCTGATGAGAAAATTTATTAGCCGGAGAGCAGAATTCAGTCAGCGCTGAACAAAACTCCAGCGTTTTCCTGTCTGAAGATCTGGCTACGTGAGACTAGCGATGACTCGTATAAACACCTCTGATTGGCCATTGCATTCATAAATTCAACAGAATCGTGTGTGATTGGTTATAATGCGCAGTGCTGTAAAAAAGGCGTTTGTCTCTGGATTAGTGCCAGCCAACGCACAAAAGCGGATTTTAATTTATTTAGCAACTTATGAACATTCTAATCACACCCGTATCATTGTATCAAATATTTAAAAAATACTGTTAGGCTATTTATTTATATTTCGGAAGCTGCATTCAAAATCCACTTCAAAAGCTAAATGGTTTATCTTTTTGTTGTTATTTGCAATAGACATGTTTGCATATATGTATATAACTCTCTCTTTCTCTCTCTCTATATATATATATTTCTCGCCATACTTATAAAAACACATCTAATTATAATAGTAGGCCTACATGGTTGAATAAAAGGGGGGGGGGGGGGTTATTCACTGGTTTGCCATGCTTATGACACTACATAAACTGTTATAATGGCTTCTGCCAAAAGTCCCCATCAGTATGTTTGGAAATACCCCCACATGGTTGGTTAAATTTATTTACCACTTTTTAAATAAGATTTGACAATTATCAATTTTTATTTTTATTTCTTGAAAATGCCACAGTTGTTCTTTTCAATACAACAAAAGTCCATGGCGGTGATTGACTGACAATTTCAGAATGTCAGTTGGACATTTGCTTGGTTTATTAAAATAATAATAAAATTAAGAATAGAATGGAAGTCAATAGAATAGGACAAAATATGTGCATATGCCTCTGGAGACACCCTAGAGGGCTCTTTGCAAGGATCTTTTAAGAGGACGTGTGGTTCTCAACAGTTATTTGGACCTAGTCTGTAATCCAGAATAAATCACCTCAATAAAGTCTCATAGCACAGCCTTATCGACAGAAAATGTTAACTGTAATTAACGAGAAAAAAAGGTGAGGCAACCGAGTAACACAACCAGAGAAGCGTTTGCAGGCAATTCAAAAAATCCTCAACTCAACCCCCATTTTAAATCGGATCTCAGTCCAAAGGGATGCAAAGTAACACAGTGATAATATACTGAACATTGCGCTACCAGAACGAGCGCCTGTGCAAAGCGCGGTAAACATAAGAAGAATAATGCATTGCTACTGAATGAAATTATGCATCCCCATGATTAGACAACTGCACTGTCGTTGAAGAAAGGCGTTGCATGCCAATATTAGAACACCGAATCAGCATTCGGTCAGCGATGAAACGTAACCACGACTTGTAATAAAAATGAGTCTACAATAATTTCTACAGGATTCAGCCACAAGCGTGATATCAGACACAGAGATGGCTGGATTCAGACACCCGTGAACACAGTCAGACGACATGAAGAGCAGAAATCATGGCCGCATCTCTGTTCTTTAGAGATGGAGGGAGGAGTGCGTTCCAACAAAGCATCCTTCAAGCATAATCGATTTACAGTGAGCTTGAACTCACCGGCAATATTCAGATTTTTAAGATACATTAGTCGTTGTATAGGAATTAGTCGCACTATTCGAATTTTCTTTGGCATCGCAGTCAGTGCAGAAGCAATTTTTAGCTGGTATTAAAATGACACATTGAACACAACAGCTCTCGTATTTTGCGTTCAGCTGATAAGAAATACAGGAAACATCCAGGAATAAGGTATGCACGCCTGTGGGCTTAATCTTGAAAACAACCACGTTAAAATATTAAAGTGTTTGGTGAAGCCTCCCATAAATACCGTTACATGTATTCCTGATTCAGTTTGAAGAACCTTGTTATAGTATTTTTTATATTTATATAGAGACCTGGCTTTTTTCGCAATAAGCGAGTTAGTATTCGAGAATATTCTAAATACAAGACATTAGTTTATTAATACGTAAGCAGCGCAGGCCCGATTTAACAACATGACATGCAGCGCCGATTTAAATTTACAACAAGGGGACGCATGTTTCATTTTTGAAACAAATCACATTCGAATATAGCGCACAAAAACCAGCGGACACATTAATAAATCGCATTTAAATACCACAAATGGCAGCTTCGACAGGTTTTACGTACCTGTGCACGCGTCGCTGTTATTGTCTCTGCTCCAGCTGCAGTCGCTCACTGAGCGCTCGAAGAGACCTGCAGTTCCTACAGCGGCCTGATCAAGAGAGGAGGCGCTAGAGACATATGACAGAGATGCCTCTGCCTGGGAGGAGAAACTGTTTTTCTTGATAATCTTGGATTAGCGCTCAATCAAATATAATAACTTGTCTATTCGAGGGGAAAATCGAAAGGATGGTAATAGTAATTGGACACTACGCCTATTTTTTAAAACGTAGGCCTACGAAGGAATTGCATTATAACATGAAACAAAGTCCCATTTACTGTGAGTGAAGACAGCAAAAGTCAAATAAATAATAATAATAATAAAAAAAGACAGACAAAACAACACCTGTGTTAACGAACTTCATGCATCCACTAAAATCACTGACATTAGCTGGGTCTTCGCAAAAATAACTGTGAGAAAATCTTCAGTGGGTCCTACATTTCTTTGCAGATTCATTGATTTTTTTTAAGTGGCTTAGGTGTCTAAATACTTTTTCAATACAGTGAAAATGACAGAGGCCCACAAAACTATTTGCTTATTTTCTCATAGCAGTCATGAGACTGAGAAATCTCAAGAGACTATTGTACTCTCCAAAGACCTCTGAGAACATCTAAGCAAGCAACAATCTCACTTTCTTTCTCAGTCTCTGGACATGAGCCCAGAGAAACATCTGTCAATTGATTTTCCCAGAGCTGGGAAAAGGGGTTGTCTTGAGCTGGACTTTCCTGTCCATCAGGCGTTTCTTTACATCCGGAGGTCACTTCCCTGAGCACCTGTTCGTTAAGCAGGTTTTGAGTGTGGATGCCCGGGTTAATGAATATATTATTGAGGGGGAAAAAAAGACTTCAGATTCTCAGTATAATTAGAAGTATAATTAGAATCAAATGCACATACATCTGATCTTCAGTAAATACCGTGATAATTTCAGAATGTAGCAAGTGAAATGGTCGATGCAACTTAAATATCATTCCTCGGGATTCTGTGCAACTGGACGCAGTTGAAGTACCGTAGTTTACCACTAGATGTCGGGATAATGCAGTGTATGCTGTGACGACACATTCTAAGAGTTTCTAGAATCGGATGACACTTAAGTTATGTAACATGCAAGAGGGAGGTAGTTCAGCCCCATATAATTGAAGATAGGATTTACAGCGATATTGTGAGAAAATGGTAAATAATATGGATCCAGTCATAGTCAGTGGCATACGGGACACCCACCCCAGCTGTGGCGGGCCCCACTGCAGGACAAAAACAACAAAACAAAATAAAAAGGTATTCTCAAATCAAACAGAACATATTTTCTTTGAAAAATGAAAGTGGAATTTGGAAAAAACCCAAAGTCTTTTATTTAAATTTTTAAACATTTTTTAGAGCACTATGCCATGCTCAAGACAAAACGCTCGGAAAGCACAAAGAATACGGTAGACTTTTTTTTTTTTTTTTTTTGTTATTGTTTTAAGTCACTTAAGATGTATAGAAAGTTACATTTTCTCAAAAAGTAGCATATATCCTAAGTACGGAATTATTCCAGTTCTTTTACTGTTCATTTTCTTACTGCAAGACATAAATTTTGTTTGTATACTTTTTTTTCCCTAAAATTAGCAATGCTTAGGTAGGCCAGTGTTTGAATTGTGTTCTGGGCATTAGCCTACATGCAATTTATTGAGCTTATTGTTAAATAAAATAAGTGTAACAGATGTTTGTGTATTATTATTGAAAGTGAAAGTGAATTGACGTGTGGCATGCAGGTGCATATGGGTCCGGGCGGTTTGGTGGCCCGCCGAACTGGGGGGAACTTTTAATTGAAACGAGGAAACAAATAGAGCCCTGCATGGGCCCGACCCTTGTCCAACAGCTTAAGTGAATTCTCTGCCCAAGTCCAACTGGATACAGTGGCTGCATCTGAAATGGCATACTTCCCTACTATATAATATGGAAAAAGCAATAGGCGAATGAATGAGTATGTTTGAATCCTTGGTATTCATAAAAGAGTAGGCGAACATTGCACTAATTCTCGATCTCTCGTGAGATCTTGTGAGACAAACGTATACTTAATTTGCATTCTAATATGCCTACTCACCTACTATATAGTAGGGAAAAGAGTATGTGATGAAAGATGTACGTTCGAAACCTCAGTATTCATAAAACAGTAGGTGAGAAATCCCCGGATGTCCTACTGCTTCAGCCCAGATTCTGCAGTGTTCATCGATGGACACTTTTCAATCCCAGGATGCCACGCGAGAGGATACGTCATCATCGAACGTGAAGGGGAGCAGTGACGAGGGTGTTTACAAATGTGAGTATTATGAACCAAAACACGGTTCCCGTGTGTTAAAGTCATATTTGTTGAGCTACTGTAAACTGTTGATTTGTTCAGGTGTAAAGACACTAGCCAGTAAATTCACAGGAATTTTTTTTCTGTAAAAACAGAAAACGTTTCATTATGTATAGCGAACAGCGGAGCTCCAGTAAGCACATGTACGTCTCCAAAGTGGATTTACATAAGCCATATACACCTTAAAGATGATTAAATGTCTATTTAATATGAGACTGGAAAATGTTCTAAGTGAATTGCAGATGAGCAAATCGACATTTCTAAATCGGATTTCAAGATGGCCGCCGATGACAGAGAGGCACGCCATGTTATCAGACAAAGGATTACACCGGAGATTTACACCACTATCGATGGCAAAACTATAGTGGAAGATGAACTGTTAAGCTTTCTTTCTGTCAAACTGAAGATTGTGCCTCAGGAGGATATTATCCTGATGGCTGTAAATCACTTTGGATCAGAGTGGATTGAAAAATCCAAGAAGGTCCTGTTTGAACTGTGTCCTGGCACAGGGCAGCATTGTGTAGCTCACAAATGACAACTGAAAGATGTCAACAATGTTAAGCATGGAGCCATGTATTAAAGCATGGCAAGCACAAGCAACACTATGGAAAACTATCTACTGCTGCAGTACAGATCAAGACTAGTATGAATCCCCCCAGAGAGAAGAAGACCTATGGAAAAGTTGGAACTGGTGCAGTGGAGAACATACATGCAGTGACAACTAAGCAGTTGAGTGTGTTCGTGACAAGCTTGCTCCTGACCTAGACTCAGAGAATCTGGTTAAAAATTTAAAAGAACAATTCCAGAGATGTGACTTGTCAGAAGATTGGCACTGAGTATATTCGCTATAGTTCCTTCAGAGTTACAGCTGAATGCAAGAAAGTAGCAGAGATGTATGCACCGCAGCTGTGGCCAGAAGGGACCTATGTAAGGCGCTTCTATGAGAATCGCAAGCCTAGGCCTGCGATAGGGGCAGGTATTAAAGCACTACTTGATGTAGAGATGAGTGTGCCTGAGTCAAGGGCGTCCCATGCATGTTAAACAATGATAAACTGCTATGAGATTTGTGTCTTATAACTCCCGCGGTCTGCAGCTTGGACAGGATGCTGGACCGAGAGCCCAACCCACTGTTATTGACAAGTTCTTTGAGAATGCTGATGTGGTGTATTTGCAAGAGACTTTTTTAGCTAGTCAAGATCTGGATAAACTTAACTCTGTGCATAATGATTTCCATGGGGCAGGGGAATCCACAACAGACCTAAATACCAGAATTCTGCGTGGCAGGATCCCAGGAGGTGTGGCCATATTCTGGCACAAGAAATTTGACCCATTAGTCACTGTGATCAGGTTAGATGTGGACTGGTGCATAGGAATTAAGGTAGTGCATTAATAAGAATGTTTTTATAATCTTAAATATACAGTATACACTCCATATGAATGTCACAAAAATGAAAATGAGTACTTGAATAAGCTTGCTTTTATTGAGTCTTACATAAGGGAAAGTGAATATACATCCATATTTGTCTTGGGGGATCTGAATGCATAGGATCTGATATATGAATATCATATATTAATTCACAATTTTGCAAAGATAACAAGGTTATTTTGTCCACCAAGGAATTACTGCCAGCTGATAGCTATACACATGTGAGTGAAGCTTGGCATACTATATCCTGGTTGGAGCATTGTATATCTACAGCTGATGCACATGATTGTATAAAGGAGGCTGAGATCTTATATGGTCTGGCCACAGCAGACCATATTCCTGTCTCTGTTCATAAATGTTAAGGGTCTACCTAAGCTTGTCTGTAGTGACAGCCAGAAACCAGGTGAGATACTGGACTGGGCAAGGCTCACAGAAGACGACCTGCAATATTAGAAGTTACTGACTGATGTGCACTAGAGGCATATTGAGTTCCCTTTTGATGCAATTATGTGTGTGGATCGCAAATGTAAGAATGTAAGTAACAAAAATGACCTATTTACAATGTATGATAGAATTGTGAACTGTTTAGTTGATGGAAGTGAACCACTAAGAAGTAAAGTGGGGAAACAACATATTGTAAGACCAGGGTGGAATGAATATGTCCATGATGTTCATATGGAGGCAAGAGATGCATTTAGATGGGTCTTAGCAGGCAAACCTAGGCATGGCCCAGTCTGTGTGCACAAGGTACGGTCTAATGCTAGGTTCAAATATGCTGTGCGTTTTATAAAACGAAATGAGCAGACTATGAGGTCAAACTCCATGGCGAGAAAGCTACAAACTAATAAAGTTTATGAGTTCTGGAAGGAGGTGAAAGTGGTTTCACAACAGCAAGATGCCACTGCCTTCTAGTATTAATGGTATTACTGAACCTGAAAACATTGCAAAGCGATGGAGGAGACACTATGAGAACATGTTTAACTGTGTAGATTGATGTATTTAACATATGTGAGATAGCTTATAGTGATGGTGTAGTCATGGGCCGGAAGAAGTATGTTATGCTATTGACAAACTTAAAATGAACAAAGCCTGTGGGCGGGATAGAATAACAGCAGAACATCCGAAATACGCTAGTCAAAGTATTTCAGTTTTACTTGCTCTATGCTTTTCTGGGTTATTGAAGCATGGCATACTTCCTGGATCCATGTTATCTCTCTATCCATGTTATCTCTTGTTAGTACCTGTAGTTAAAAATAAGACTGCTAAATTAACTACAGTATAGATAACTATAAACCTATTTCACTTGCAAGTGTACTATCCAAGGTACTAGAGGCGATCCTTATGGATAGGCTTGCAGAATACATAGTGTCAATGGATAATTAGTTTGGTTTTAAGAACAAGCATGGAACTGATCTATAGGTCATGCAATAGCACAGTTTTTATGTGTTTCCTGGATGCGTCAAAGGCTTTTGATCGTATCAATCATGGGAAACGGTTTGGTCAACTACATGAGCGTGGTGTCCTTTCTTACCTAATCAGGATACTGCAGTTCTGGTACTCTCACCAAACTATGCAAGTCAGGTGGGGGATGAGTTTGTCAACACCCTTCTATGTCTCCAATGGAGTGCGGCAGGGCAGAATTCTGTCTCTGCTGCTAGTCAATTTGTACATGGATAATTTATCTAGGGAGCTAAAGGGATGTAGAACTGGCTGCCTGGTGGGGGATAGTCTCATTAATCATATGCTTTATGCTGATGATTTGGTGGTACGATCTCCCTCCAGTGCTGGCCTGCAGCAACTTCTTAGAATATGTTCTCAAAATGGGCAAATGTTATGTTCTCAAAATGGGCAAATGATTGATTTAAAATTTTACTTGATGAAGAGTGTGGTACTGATCGCCAGAACCAAGGAGCATATGAAGGGTGTATATCCTTCTTTCTCATTGGCAGGTGAACCACTAGAGGTTGTAAAGAAAATGTAATATTTGGAACATGTGATAAGAGATGACCTCTGTGATGATGATGATGATGTGCAGCGTCAGTGTGGAAAACTGTATGGGCAGGCAAATATGCTGGCACGTATATTCCACGTGCACACTTGATGTTAACATCTCACTCTACAAAACCTACTGCACTCCACTGTATACTGCCCACCTGTGGTGTAATTTTAGTGAGTCGAAAATGAAAAAACTTCAAGTGGCTTATAATGAATCAGTATTTTGTTGTCTCAATGTATGGACCTATGTGTCTTGAATAAAAGTTGATTGATTGAACATGAACAGACATCTGAATGAGTGATATGTGTGCTATGATGTAGAATTCACTGTCAACACCACTTTAGATGAAAGTAATGTAAATTATCAAATCTACAGAGTAAACAAAAGTTATCGATTTCAATTGATCATTAGTATTGTTGATAATTTTCTAAAAGTCAGGTATGCATCTTTTACTCTTAGATTCATCTTTGAGAATTTGATGTCTTGTATTGATATATCTATGAATTGGCTATGTAATTGGCATAATCCTTACCTGACTGATAATAAAATACAAAGTATGAAGTGTGTGGACACACTTCATGCTATGGGCTCATTCCAGCTACAGAAGGCCCTGATCCTTTTGCTGCAGTCCTTTAAATACCCCAGACCAAGACAAACATCCCCCGAGATGGAGACAGGAACTAACAATTGGAATTTGCATTAACTCCGGTCCCAGGCCTGGGTGATTTTACAACTCAATGGGAACAGGGGGTAATTTACATGGAGGACCCTAGGAAAGGGAACTCCCATCACTGTAATCAAGATATCTCTTGACTCTTCGGATCTGTATTATCTTCTAATCTACTTTTGTGAGATTGAGACCATTGTACCAGTTGCACTGAGACATTTCCAATGATACTAGACACGAGTGCTAGTTCACTTGCATTGACATTTTCATGTAATCATTTTGAGCAGACTGAGTAGAAGGAAGAATGGGTATAGGGATTTAAAATGAAACAAATGGCCAGAAGTGAAGGAGGTCTTCTGCTCCACTCTGTGGGGTGTCTCGAAGATGCCCGTGTATGTTTGGATTGTCCGTTTCTCAGGAAATCAAAGTATCTTAGTTTCTTTCATCCTTACAATAAGTTGTGTTAGATAAAAAGTGAGTTATATCAACATGTAAATGAAATATATCACAGATAAATGACAGAGGAGACTGACTCTTGTCTGGACGTTACAGGGTCAGATGAGACACACGTGTTTATCTTCTGCAGAGACTGATGAAGGAATGCTGCCATCAAAGGCTCTCAGTGACACTACAGTCATCAATAAAACATTTTTTAAATCTTAAGTTGTAGTTTAATTTTCATTATTGTCATTTCAAACTGCGTTATTACAGCACTTTTCTGATTCTTGATTGCTGTTCATTTGCTGCAGATCTTTTGTGGTGGAGCAGGTGACGGCGGCATTTGTGGAAAAAGGAAAACCTGAAACCAAAATATAAAGTAAGATCATTGTTACTTCTAATACAGAAATGAAATGACACTGTGCTGTTAAAATGACTGCTTTTGTTTTGTGTTTGTGCCATGGGTAAATCTCTCCATCACTGCATCTGCCCTTGTTTTCTCATCAGGACCGAATGTTGCTGTGGTGTCTTCATCCTCATTGACCCCAGAGCCAGCGAAAGCATCTAGAGAAAGACCAAAAGACATTGAGGATGTGTTTTTGTTCAAGTTTGTTCTGCTGGTTTCTGTTCATACAACATCAGTCAATAAAACCTGAGTTTCAGAAGCTTCAAAATCATCATCAAATAATGTCATGAAGAATCTGAGAGTCAGGCTCCATTGACTGACACTGTATGAACACAAACCAGCAGGAGAAACTTGACCAAAATCATCTTTTGTGTTCAGAAAACAGACATGTAATTAATGACTGAATTTATGTGTTCAGATGAACTGACCCTTTAAAGCCCCACATAGAAACTGATTATTGTTAATAACTGTTGGGGTAGGCTAAAAAGGTTTTCTGAGGTAATTTATTTCTTAGTGATAATACTTACATTTTTCAAGTGTAAAATCAACAGTTTTCTCCAAAGACGAGATCTTCTAGCAGCTGATCCATGTCTCCTTTGTGCAGATATTACAAATATTGCAAACGCTGAGGAAAACCATACTAGGTAGTCTTTGAGTTACTGATGCTATCAGGGGTTTAATCATTTAGAGTTAACGGTGGGTCATTTTAGTAGAGTTAAAAATATAAAAACTTAAAATGTATTGGGTATACTACAATCACAATAAAAGGGCAGCTGTTTCTTCAACAAGACCACAAAAGGAGCAAATTGAACCAACATCAAAATATTTACAGACATTAAACCTGTCGGTCGGTCAGTCAGTCATATCTTTGAAGTTGTTGCTCTTGTTATAACGTGATAGGTCACATGATAACGTAAACATGACAACGAGATTTGGCTGTGGAGTACGTACCACTATCTATCTAGATTATAGATCAGTATGTACTCTTTTAGCACTCGTTAAGTACTTATTGAAATTAAGTACCTACCCATTGAGTATGACGCAGCCTTTTTTCCTCTCTCTTCCCCATTATACAGCTATGAAAATAGTTCAGTTTTGGTTTTTAATGACAAACTGGTCATACATATATTTTTTGTTTTTTTGTTTGTTTCTTTAAGTTAATTTAGAAATATGTTTAGAACATTATGTTTGCAAAATTCAGGTCTTTGTTCACCCAAGTTACAGCAGCAAACAGTGGAAACTTAAAAATACACCTTCATTTTTGTTTGTAAAAGGTAAGAATTTGAGAGATGCATTTCTCTCTAAAGGCACATCCAGTGAGGAGATGGCAAGTCATGTTCTTCAAATTCATTTTTGCAAATTTGCATTAATTTTAAAACAAATAATTAATTAAAAAATTTTGAAAACTTTTACACACAAATTCAAAACGGTTCACACTTGTTTCTAAATATGTGAATCTATGCCTTGTTGATGCTAGAGGTCAGAGGCGAATGGGCCGACTGATTCAAGATGATAGAAGAGCAACTTTGACTGAAATAACCACACGTTACAACTGAGGTATGCAGCAAAGCATTTGTGAAGCCGCAACACACAACCTTGAGGCGGATGAGCTACAACAGCAGAAGACCCCACCGGGTACCACTCATCTCCACTACAAATAGGAAAAAGAGGCTACAATTTGCACGAGCTCACCAAAATTGTACAGTTGAAGACTGGAAAAATGTTGCCTGGTCTGATGAGTCTCGATTTCTGTTGAGATATTCAGATGGCAGAGTCAGAATTTGGCGCAAACAGAATGAGAACATGGAACCATCATGCCTTGTTACCACTGTGCAGTCTGGTGGTGGTGGTGTAATGGTGTGGGGGATGTTTTCTTGGCACACTTTAGGCCCCTTAGTGCCAATTGGGCATCGTTCAGACCAGTGGTTTACATTTTTTACTTGCCCTGGCAAAATGTTCACAGGACTTGCCACAATCAATCAATCAATAAGACTTACTGTTTTCATTGTTGACCGTAACATTGTATTGTAATAAATAACCATTTTGCACAAATAGGTACAATCAGGGCCGTAGCTGGGGTTTGCCAGTGAAGGTTGTTACAGTGGGCCCTGTTTGAAATTGTTTAATTTGTATGTTCGTTCAGTTTTATTTATTTGTGCCATTTAAACAATGTTTAAGTTTTTTACAAGTTTGGTCAAGTAGGTGTCCAGGTACAGAAACCGAATAATTAAATGTAAAATAGCACTGGATAGTCTTCAATGTAAAATGAAACATACAATCAAACCAAAATTTATTCAGACACCTTCAACATTTCTCACATTACAGTTTTATTTGCTATTGCTTCTAAAATGGTTATAAAATATGACAAGAACTTAGAGTTAAACTGTGTCAGAACAAATTTGTCTTGATAATGTCATAACTTTGATAGAAATGTATTTAATGCATTACAATCAACCAAAACTACAGACAACTGTTTTTATGACAATATTTACACAACTATCAATACTTTGACCAATTACCAAGCAATGCTTCATTTTGTTCAGACTGTGGAGTGAGGTTGCATTAGCAATTAAGAAAAAAAACACACAAGCAATACATGGTGTTTTATAAGGTGCTGTTTTTAAGGTATAATTTTTGGTCCCAATTTTATATATGCATAACATTATCAATTTCACTAGTAGTTCACTGTATGAAGATTCTTTAGGTATAATATGTTACAGTTCGCTTAATTTTGCTATAGCCTACTCACTTATATATATATAAATTATATCTGGCGTCTCAATTTTTGGTTTGACTGTGCATAAATTCTTATTAAAACTACAAAGTAATTCAGTCAAGAGCAGTGAGTGATTTTCTTTCATTTTCTTGGATTAACATTACAGCTAGTAGCTAAATTAGTCACGGGCACTTTAAGAGACTATGAACGCATCCAAAATATATTTTTTTCCCTCAACTGTTGACTTGCACTTAAGAAACAACTCAGTTTTTTCGAGCAAGTTTTTTCTTTCCAAGGTGGGTATTTTGATATTTTGTATGTATTTGTCGGCACTAAAGCAAAAAAGAAGCAAATTCTGTGTTCAAGCATTGAGACGCCTTTCTCTGCGTGAGCCCTGAACACCGCGGTACTCAATTGGGCTCTTTCACATCTTTTTGTTCGTCCCTCAGCCGGGGGCCCCTATAACCGTCACCACCTTTCACCCCACGAGCGAGGGCTCTGGGTACAAAAGTTCAAAGATAAAACAAATTAGCCATGCTTTTTCAGGTAGGCCTAATTATTCCAGTTAAGGATGCACTGATCAGGATTTTATTTTACAATTAAACGAGCCGATTCCCAATTTATTTATTTAACTTACATTAAATGTTTATTTTGCTCTGTTACTGGCCAAACTAACCTTGAGCAAACAAACAAAAAATATATGCAATATGAAGCAAGTGCACAAAACAAAAACATCTGATGGACTGAATGTATTTATTCTTACTATTTATTATTAGTTTTATTTCCTTAATTATATGTGTCTGCACTATGTTTGTACTTTCTGTACAGGAAGCTCCTGACGAAATTTCTTCTGTTTGCCAGCAGGTGGCACTAAAAATTACTACTCAATATTGGCATGCATGTTTTCAGGCAAGGACTCTTACCAAACATGAAGGTTGGGGCAGATCGGATCGGACAATGCATGTTTAAGTTATTGTAAAGTCATTTTCCGTTGCCAGCAGGGGGCCCTATGATTATAACAGAATAGAGGCCTTTAGATTAGATGAGTTTAGTCCAGGAATTTTATTAAACGTGTGAAGTTTGGGGCATATTATATGGATGAGTAACAACTTCCATTTCCATGGCAGACCGCAGTGCTCGGTTTCTAATGAAAGGAATTTCCAAGAGGGTCCTTGCACCATGGTGCTCTGGCCTGAAATATTTAATCATTATGGACACCTTCGTCACCAGGAAAATGCAACATTCATAATCACGTTACACAGTGCTGATATGCATGCAAAGCTGTAAAAAGTTGACTGTAAATTAAAAATACAGATCCGAAAAGCCAACTAGAAAATGAGTGGATAAATGTGCGGTGCGATATTGAAGAAAATGCGATATTGGATACACTATACGATATTGCTTTTGTGTGTGAAACTATTTTAAAATATATTTAATAAAAATTAAAAATTATATAACCAATGCATATTTCAAATTCTTTCTTGGAAAAGCAAACATGACTACAACTTCTGAAAGTGATCGGCAGTGTTTTAGCATTACATAAATCACAAAACAAAGAAACAAATGAAAGGCTTGCATTAGATATTTAACTAATATTGAACAATATAGAAGCAGAATAATCAAATGTAAAACTAAAACACTGCATAGTCTTCACATGAATTAATATACTTTGATTCATAATAAAGCTACAAGGGTTCAGTCAAGAGCGGTGTGTGATTTTCTATTTCTTTTGTTGTTTGACAGCTGCAGGTTTCCTGTATTAGGCTGCTGTGATCCTATTGCTCCAAATCCTATTTCTGTCCAAACTGTTCATGTTCTGTTAAGACTAAGGCTGCAGAGTTCTTATAAATGTTCATTATAATAAAGTATATTTATAATGCAGTGTTAATCAACATAGCCTTTATCATTTATGTATAGAATACTATGAAAGTGTGTGCACATTATTTTAAGAAGCCACATCTTGCAGAAGCGTTTTATTTTATACACTCGAATGTTATGAAGTGAATTTGGAGTAAAAACATTAAATGTTGACTTGTTGGACAAGATGTTTTTAAATGCTGCTCATGTTTGAAAGATGTTTGACACGTTGCTACTTGGTGTCCCAACTCCTATGCAAGAATTGTCTTTTCCATTTGTTTCATGAACTTGATAATGCCGTCAACAGCTTGAGATATCCTCATTAAAAATAGTAAATGATTAAGTTTTTGTTGAAAGCACACCTTATGACAAACACAATTACACATCAATGAACTGAAGTGTTTAAATTAATGACAGAAAGAACCTTTCTTGCTAGCAAAACATTGAACTTTTACACCAAATCTTGCTACAGCCCATTTATAATACCCAATTTATGCTACAAATAAGTGTTCCAGTGCACGTGATAAAGCCCAACCTTAAAGCTGTCAAAAGAGCAAACACCAAAATCTCACTGCTTACAGTGCAGGCAGTTTGCCTGATTTCAATGGTAGAAGTTTAGTTTTAGATTGCTTTAAAGTATATAGTACCTAATAAATGTTTCATGATCATTTCAGTGAAATCCTTTTATTCATTTAACAGTGACATTTACATTACACAAACCATAAAATATTTTCAAAAATCAATTGCAGCAATTACATTTTAATATATAATGTCAAAAAACCTCATCAGATCCTTAAATATTAGTAATTTACATTTAAATTCCTATTTTATTAAGCAGGTTGCGCAGAGATCAGTATCTGTAAAAGTGTAGCAGTCTTCAGGGAATACCACAAGACCTTGTCCTCATCTCATTGCCCACAATCTGCTCATCTTGTTTATCTTGTTAGAAGTGGGATGATAAATGGTATGCTTGTTCCACAGATACAACTGCAAAACATGAACATAATTTACTAAAAGTTATGTTGATGAACACACTTAATGTCAAAGGAATTCAACTAATTTGGGTTAGTTCACCAAAAATTTAAACTCTGATTGAATGAAAATTCTGATTTATTGCCCTTCATCTTAACATCTGTAATGAAACAGATGAATGAACATCCTGTTCATTGTGCATCACAAGCATATTTGAGCTTCTGTTTACCATATTTGATGTTTGATATTTGATGTGCTCTATGTATTACTGTATGTCAATCTATATTTATATGCAAATAAATTATTCTGTAGAGACATATGCTATGAAGAAAAGACCAAGTTATTTGGTTCAGATGGATTTCTTATGTCCTTTTTAGGGATGGGCTTTTTCCGCAAATATCACATTCGAATATTTGTTTATTTAAATTAAGTTTAATATATAATAATATTCGAATGTTCGACTATCCGTGCACACCCCTAGTCCTTTTGTACAAAGGGAGCTATCCCTTTAGGAACAGAAAAACTGTTTAGTAAATGTAGACTGCAAAAAATGCAAACAAATCCCATACTAGCAAAACTAAATGAAGTCTTAGCCAAATGTAAATTGTTAGTAAGCAACGTGAAATTAAGCTTTTAAAATAAATTAAAATCTGCACATTTGATATGCTTCTGAAAGACTTACCTAAAATAGTCATACAGGTCATTCATACACCATATATCTTTGAATCTGCAACCTCCATTGTTGCCACAAAGTAAACCGCAACGAAGATTATTCACCTGAAGGAACAAGACAAAAGCAGCAATATATTTTCACTGAAAATGGACAGATGCAATAAAACTTGTAATTTTCCTCTAATTTTCTTGTGGACATTTTTCATCACTTATGTTAACCTAAGAATTTTAAGGGCAAGATTTACTAAAGACAAATTAGTGAGCGCAATTCAGAAAAAGCAATGATGGGAGTGGAAAGTTCAGGTGGTGACATACTGACAAAGCGCAAATTAAAAGACACCCACACATCTCATTTCCATAATGACCGACGCAATCTAACAAGAGCAGTGAGTACTTGCGTAAGGTTACAAACAAGCAGAGACCATTCTAATTAGTTGCAGCTAATCTGCTAACAACACACGTAAAGTTTGTTTGTAATCTGACAAAAGTCTCTACCTGCCCATCAAGTGTTGTCCCGTGCCGCACTCTGTTGCGTTGGGTCCTGCGATCGTGCAGGTCTCTTCTCAGAAGGTGATTGTTATACTGTTTTGATCAAGGCTCTGGACTCTGAGCATAACTTGTTTATCTGCAACAAACATTTTTTTTATATAAATGTTAAATGCACTGGAAGTGGCAAATAGCTTTGGTTTTATAGCTTTTGCTCATATAGCAGTACTGTTAAATATAATACAGTACTTTTGAATTCATTATTGAATGTTGTGCATAATGAAATTAAATCACAGAAAATCATGCTATTAATTGTGATTAAAATTTGAATCGTTGTCCAGAACTTGTATGTATGTACACACACACACGCACACACACACACACACACACACACACACACACACACACACACACACATATAGTGATAGAGAAAAAGATTGATTAAATATTAAATGTGTGAACTGTTGTAAAACATAATTAACTGCTAGCAGTTCCACTTGTACTCTGCAGGTGCTGTAGCTGGTGTTCTGACACACTGTAAATCCACTGACAACTTTTCACGGTCTTGATAAAATTTGGTAGCTAAAATCTTTGAAGGGACTCCCATGAGCACAGAATCATGACAAATGTTGATCATTGTGGACCAACATGACCATTCATACTGTGGTCACAATGCATAACATCTGACCTGTATCGGATTTAGTACCACATATGGAAGTGGCACAAATCAGAATTAAAAAGATCTGGGCCCGTATTCATAAAGATTCTAAGAATCCTCTCAGAAAATTCTTAATTTAGTTGAAAAACTTTTACGTAGGAGTCTTTGGTTAAGAGCGATTCGGGACCGATCTGAGAGCAACCGAGTAAGGAAAAGACAAAAACTTTCATCTTAGTGAGGAGGCGGGGTTGACCCCGTTGCTATGTATGACACAATCTTTTGAAGACTGTGATTGGTTGTTTGTTCAAGAAGGAAAAAAAAAAAAAGAAAAAAAAAAAAAGTGATTTTAAGTATAGGGTCTACTCTAATTCTCCCTTTGAATTTACATGCGTAATTTTTCCTATTTGACCGTTCTCTCTCTCTCACACACACAGGCACATTATATGTTGGTATGTAAATACTTTATTTACCATGCTTTTAATTTCCTATAAGGCATTTTATTGGCTTAGAATGATAAAAATTGTTCCACTCTTTCCAATTACAGTGATTGCTGTCCTATTTAAGTGGCGGTTTGAATGTTGGTTTTACTGTATCAAACATGTAATCAAAACCAAGAAGGGCAAGAAAGCCAAACTGGACAGAGGAACAGTGTTTACTGTTAGCCCAGTTAGTGGATGAACACAAGGCCATTCTTAAAGGAAAAATCGGGCAGGGCGTCACAGCAAGGGACAAGAAGCAGACATGGGAGCGTATAGCACAAACTATTAATGGTTCATTCCCCCTGCTTGTGCGCACCTATAAGCCTGCTATATTCATAAATGCAGTTTTTTGAGCCTGCAAGGTGGGAATGTCCAGTGGAAACGAAATGAACTGCGACACAATAAGATGTTCTGAAAGTGCTGTAATTGTTTGTGTGATCACTCTGCTTACAGAAGGTTGTGACAGACCCAAATCATCACTATTGCATTGTCGCATTTTCCCAGTTGCCAAATATCGTAATGTAGTGATTACTTTCATTTCTGGCGCTATGGCATTTCTGCGCTGTGTCGGAGATGTTAGCAAGTCTCTAATAAGATCAGTCACAAACATGATCCCTGCACGATCTAATCTATAGCGTCTTATTAACTCACTGTCATCCATTGTCTGCAACACATTTCTTCTGCCTCTTTGTCTTTCTGCCATTTTTGATTCCTCTGCTAAAGAGCCTCTTAAGCCTCTTAAAAGTCCTCATCTGTGCTCCTAACAAGTTTGACCTTAAGACCTCTTTTAAGGGTTAAGATGCTTTTTTGAATTTCTTTTTTCTTTACTTGGATTTTTTCTTTAAATTTTAAGAGTAAATGCCCACATTTCTAAGAATTTTCTTAGAATTTTGTCACTAGGAGCTGCTTTTTGCATTAAGATTCTTTATGAATACGGGCCCAGATTCCATGTGATGTGTTGTTCACACTGACATGAGAAAAACAGATCTGAGTCACATGTGGTACAGTACTTACTGCAGAATTTTGCAGAGTTTCAGAACAACAGTGTTTCAGTCAAGGTGGTGCCTAGGGTAGTAGTTTCTAGAGAAGTGGAGTCAAAGGTAGTTCTTTCCCCCGAAGTGGTGGCCAGAATGGTACTTTCCACAAAAAGTGTGCCAAGGGTAGTACTTTCTGCAGAAGTGTTATTTTTCAGCCACTATGGATTCAAAAGCAGACAACATGCCAGACATAGATGTAGCAAAGATTTTTCCAGAAGTTGTCGTTACATGTGTGGATGCTTATAATACTATTACATTTGAATTAATTCTGATGTTTCTACAGTGATGACAAGTATAGGACTATCTGCAAAGGGGTGGCAAGGTTACTAGTGTGTACAAGTGTTAGTACATTAAGGAATCGGGTAGTAAATAGTTTACGTAGAAGTGGTACTCAGAGTAGGTGTTTCAACTGAAGTGGTTCCCAAGGTAGTAGTTTCTACAGGGTATTGTGTGTACAAGTGGTGGTACATTCTAAGGAATTGGTATCTGTCATAGTTGTTTTTATCACACAAGTGGTGCCAGTGATAATACTTTCTGCAATGGTGGAGCCAAGTGGCAGTTTGAGATGTGGTGCCCATAGTAGTTTCTGCAGGAGTTGTGCTTAGGGTAGTAGTTTCTTCAGAAGTAGTAGTAGTTTCTGCAGGGTAGTTTATGTACAAGTGGTGGTACATTCTAAGGAATTGGTATCGGTTATAGCGGTTTTTATCACACAAGTGGTGCAAATGATAGTGGTTTCTGCAGTAGTTTTGCAAATTGGCAGTTTGAGACATGGTGCCCGGAGTAGTAGTTTCTGCAGGAGTTGTACCAAGGGTAGTAGTTTCTGCAGGAATTGTGCCAAGGGTAGTAGTTTCTGCAGGGTAGTTTGTGTACAAGTGGTGGTACATCCTAAGGAATCTGTATCTATCATAGTTGTTTTTATCACACAAGTGGTGCCAATGATAGTGGTTTCTGCAGTAGTGGTGCCAAGTGGCAGTGTGAGACATTGTGCCAAGAGTAGTAGTTTCTGCAGGAGTTGTGCCAATGGTAGTAGTTTCTGCAGGAGTTATGCCAATGGTGGTAGTTTCTGCAGGAATTGTGCCAAGGGTAGTAGTTTCTGCAGGGTAGTTTGTGTACAAGTGGTGGTACATTCTAAGGAATCGGTATCTATCATAGTTGACTTTATCACACAAGTTGTGCCAATGATAGTGGTTTCTGCAGTAGTGGTGCCAAGTGGCAGTTTGAGACATGGTGCCCAGAGTAGTAGTTTCAGCAGGAATTACGTTAAGGGTAGTAGTTTCTGCAGGAGTTGTGCTGAGGGTAGTAGTTTCTGCAGGAGTTGTGCCAAGGATAGTACTTATTGCAGGAGTTGTGCCAGGATAGTGTGTGTACAAGTGGTGGTACATTCTAAGGAATCGGTATCGGTCATAGTTGCTTTTTTCACACAAGTGGTGCAAATGATAGTGGTTTCTGCAGTAGTTTTGCAAAGTGGCAGTTTGAGAAATGGTGCCCGGAGTAGTAGTTTCTGCAGGAGTTGTGCCAATGGTAGTAGTTTCTACAGGAATTGTGCCAAGGGTAGTAGTTTCTGCAGGGTAGTTTGTGTACAAGTGGTGGTACATTCTAAGGAATCGGTATCGGTCATAGTTGCTTTTTTCACACAAGTGGTGCAAATGATAGTGGTTTCTGCAGTAGTGGTGCCAAGTGGCAGTTTGAGACGTGGTGCCCGGAGTAGTAGTTTCTGCAGGAGTTGCGCCAAGGGTAGTGGTTATTGCAGGAGTTCTGCCAGGATAGTGTGTGTACAAGTGATGGTACATTCTAAGAAATTGGTATCTGTCATAGTTGCTTTTTTCACACAAGTGGTGCAAATGATAGTGGTTTCTGCAGTAGTGGTGCCAAGTGGCAGTTTGAGACGTGGTGCCCAGAGTAGTATTTTCTGCAGGAGTTGTGCCAAGAGTAGTAGTTTCTTCAGAAGTAGTTTCTACAGGGTAGTTTGTGTACAAGTGATGGTACATTCTAAGGAATCTGTATCTGTCATAGTTGCTTTTTTCACACAAGCGGTGCAAATGATAGTGGTTTCTGCAATAGTGGTGCCAAGTGGCAGTTAGAGACATTGTGCTATTAACAATATAGGTTATTCCAGGTGTAGATGCAGAGTTTGTTGTTTCGGCAGTTCTCATTTCAAATTTGGATGTTTCCAATACTACTTCCGTTGAACTAACTGAAGGTGTCGTTTCAACAGAATCAGTGCCAAGGGTAGTTTGAGACATTGTGCTTTCAACAGCAGATGTTATGCCAGGTGTAGTTACAATTGAGGTTGTGGTTTCTGCTAAAATGGTTTCAAGGTTACTAGTTTCTACATAAGTGGTGCCAAGGGTAATGGATTCTGCAGAAGTGGGTCCTGCAGAAGTGGTTGCCAGGACAGTAAATTCTACAGAAGTAATGCCAAGCGCAGTAGTTTCTGTAGCAGTGGGTCCTGCAGAAGTGGTTTCCAGAGTACTAGTTTCTACAGAAGCTGTGGTTAAGGTAGTCATTTCTGCAGAAGTTGTACCAAAGGTAGAAGTTTCCGCAGGAGTGGTGCCCAGAGTTGTAGATTCTACAGAAGTGGTGCCAAGGGAACTAGATTCTGCAGAAGTTGGGCCCAGGGTAGTAGTTTCTGCAGAAGCTGTGCCAAGGGAACTAGTTTCTGCAGAAGTTGGTCCTGCAGAAATTGTTTCCAGAGCAGTAGGTTCTACATAAGTGGTGCGAGGAGTAGTCGTTTCTGCAGTAGTGGGCCCTGCAGAAATGGTTTTAAGGGTAGTAATTTCTACAGAAGTGCTTCCAAAGGTATTCGCTTCTAAATAAGTTGTGCCAAGGGAGGTACTTTCTACAGGCATGAGTCCTACAGAAGTTTTGCCTAGGGTAGTAGTTTCTACAGAAGTGGTGCCAAGAGTAATAGGTTCTACAGAAGGGGTGCCCAGAGAGGTAGATTCGACAGAAGTTATGCCCAGGGTAGTTTCTGCAGAAGAGGTTTCAAGGGAAGCAGCTACTACAAAAATGGTGCCAAGGGTAGTAGTTTCAGCAGAACTTGTGCCCAGGGTAGTAGTTTCTACAGAAGTGGTGCTAAGGGTACTAGATTCTGCAGTACTGGGTCCTGCATATGTGATTTCAAGGTTAGTAGATTCAACAGAAATGGCGTCAAGGGTAGCACTTTCAACAGAAGTTGTGCTCAGGTTAGTAGTTTCTACAGAAGTTGTACCAAGGGTACTAGTTTCTGAAGTGATACCAATGGTAGTAGATTCAACAGAACTGGTGCCAAGGGTGGTACGTTCAGGAGAAATGGGTCCTGCAAAAGTGGTCCCCAGGGTAGTAGTTTCTACAGAAGTGGTGCCAAGGGTACTAGTTTCTGCAGTGGTTGTGCCCACGTTAGTAGTTTCTACATAGGTGGTACCAAGGGTACTAGTCTCTGCAGAAGTGGTAGCAAGGGTAGTAGAGTCAACAGAACTGGTGCCAAGGGTAGTACTTTCTGGAGAAATTGGTCCTGCAAAAGTGGTCCACAGGGTAGAAGTTTCTACAGAAGTGGTGCCAAGGGTACTAGTTTCTGCAGTGCTTATGCCAATGTTAGTAGTTTCTACAGAAGTGGTACCAAGGGTACTAGTTTCTGCGAAAGTGGTACCAAGGGTAGTGGATTCAACAGAAGTGGTGCCAAGGGTAGTACTTTCAGGAGAAATGGGTCCTGTAAAAGTGGCCCTTAGAGTAGTAGTTTCTACAGAAGTGGTGCCAAGGGTACTAGTTTCTGCAGTTATGCCCATGTTAGTAGTTTCTAAAGAAGTGGTGCCAAGGGTACTAGTTTCTGTAGAAGTGAGTCCTGCAGAAGTGGTTTCAAGGGAAGTCGTTTCAACAGAAATGGTGCCAAGGGTAGTACTTTCTGCAGAAGTTATGTCCAAGGTAGTGGTTTCTGCAGAAGTGGTGCGAAGGGTACTAGCTTCTGCAGAAGTTGTGCCAAAGATAGTAGTTGCTACAGAAGTTGTAACCAGTGTAGGAATTCCTGCAGAAATGGTACCCAGACTGGTAGATTCTACAGAAGTGGTTTCCAGAGTTGTAGATTCTTCAGAAGTGGTGGCAAGGGTTCTAGTTGCAGAAGTAATTTCCAGAGTTGAAGATTCTACAGAAGTAATTTTTAGGGTAGTATTTTCTACAGTGGTGGCGAGCGTAGTTATTTCTACAGAAGTGGTGGCGGGGGTAGTTATTTCTGCAGAAGTGGTGGCGAGGGTAGTAATGTCTACAGACGTGGTGCCAAAGGTAGTAGTTTCTGAGGTAGTTGTGTCCAAGGTAGTAGTTTCTACAGAATCCGTGCCAATTGTACTAGCTTCTGCAGAAGTGGATCCTACAGATGTGGGTTTCAGGGAAGTACTGTCAAGGGTGGTAATTTCTGTAGAAGTGGTGTACAGAGTAGAAGATTCTACAAATGTGCCCAAGATATTGGTTTCTACAGAAGTGGTGCCAAGGATAGTACTTTCTGCAGAAGCAGTGTAAAGGGTAATACTTTCTGCAGATGTGGTGGCAAGGGTAGTATTCTCTGCAGTTGTGGTGCCAAAAGTACTAGTTTCTGCAGAAGTGAGTCCTTCAGAAGTGGTTTCAATTGTAGTCGTTTCTGCAGAAGGGTTGCTAAGGGTAATAGTTTCAACAGAAGTTGTGCCATGGTTAGAAGCTTCTGCGGTGCCTTCCAGGGTAATATATTCTACAGAAGTGATGCCAAGAGTAGTAGTTTCTGAGGTAGTTGTGCCCAGGGTAGTAGTTTCGGCAGAAGTGGGTCCTGCAGAAGTTGTGTCCAGGGTAGTAGTTTCATCAGAAGTGGCTCCAAGAATAATGGTGTCTTCTGAAATTGTTCCTGCAGAAGTAGTGCCCAGAGTAGCAGTTTCATCAGAGATGGTTCCATGGGTACTACTTTCTGCAGAACTGGGGCCAAAGGTAGTAGTTTCTACAGAAGGGGTGCCATGGGTAGTGGTTTCTGCAAAAGTGGTGGCCAGCATGGTTGTTTCTACAGAAAAGGTGCCAAGAGTAGTAGTTTCTGGAGAAGCTGTGTCCAGGGTAGTAGTTTTGATAGAAATGGTTTCATGGGTATCGGTTTCTGCAGAAATTGTGCCTAGGGTAGTAGTTTCTACAGAAGTGGTGCCAAGGGCTGTAGTTTTTGCAAAAGTTGTGCCCATGGTAGCATCTGCAGAAGTAGGTCCTGCAGTAGCAGTTTCAAGGGTAGTAGTTTCTACAGAAGTGGTGCCAAGGGCTGTAGTTTTTGCAGAAGTTGTGCCCATGGTAGCATCTGCAGAAGTAGGTCCTGCAGTAGCAGTTTCAAGGGTAGTAGTTTCTACAGAAGTAGTGCCCGGGATAGTAGTTTCTACAGAAGTGGTGCCCAGAGTTGTTGATTCTACAGTAGTAATGCCAAGGGTACTAATTTCTGCAGAAGTGGAAGATGCAGAAATGGTTTCCAGTTTAGTCATTTCTATAGAAGTACTTACAAAGGTAGTAGTTTCTGCAGAAATTGTGCCCAAGGTATTAGTTTCTACAGAAGTGGTGCCAAGGATACTAGTTTTTCCAGATGTAGTGCCAAGGGCAGAAGTTTCTGCAGAAATGGGACCTACAGAAGTGGTTTCAAGAACAGTAGTTTCTGCAGAAATTTTGCCCAGGGTAGTACTTTCTGCAGAAGTGGGTATTGCAGAAGTGATTTCAAAGGTAGTAGTCTCTGGAGAAGTGCTACCCAGAGTGGAAAATTCAACAGAAGTGGTGTTAAGGGTAGATGTTTCCACAGAAGTGGTAAGCAGGGTAGTAGTCTGCACAGAAAAGGTTCCAAAGGTACTAATAGCAGAAGTGCTGTCCAGAGTTGTAGATTCTACAGAAGTAGTGTCAAGGGTAGTAGTTTCTGCAGAATTTGTTCCCAGGGTAGTAGTTTCTACAGAAGTGGTGCCAAGTGTACTAGTGTTTGCAGATGTAGTGCCAAGGGTAGAAGTTTCTGCAGAAGTGGCGAGCAAGGTAGTTTCTACAGAACTGGAACCTAAAGAAGTGGTTTCTGCAGAAGTGGTACCCAGAGTGGTAGACTCAACAGAAGTGGTTTCCAGGGTAGTAGATTCTGCAGAAGTGGGTCCTGCAAAAATGGTTTCAAATGTAGTATTTTCTGCAGAAATGTATTCCAGGGTAATAGTTTCTGCAGAATTGGGTCTTGCAGAAGTGGTTTCCAGGGTAGTAGCTTCTATAGAAGTAGTGTAAATGGTAGTAGATTTTGCATAAGTGGGTCCTGTAGATGTGGTTTTCAGGAGAGTAGTTTCTGCAGAAGTGGTGCCCAGACTGGTAGACTCAACAGAAGTGGTGGCAACGGTAGTAGATTCTACAGAAGTGGTGTCAAGGCTAGTTGTTTCTGCAGAAGTGTGTCCTGTAGAGGTGGTTTCAAGAGTGGTAGATTTAACAGAAGTGGTGCCCGGAGTTGTAGATTCCAATGTAGTAGAGGCAAGGGTAGTAGTTTCTACAAAAGTGGTGTCAAGGCTAGTTGTTTCTGCAGACGTGGGTCCTGCAGAAGATGTGCCTAGGGTAGTAGTTTCTACAGAAGTGGTGCCAAGGTAAATAGTTTCTGGAGAAGTTCTGCCAAGAGTAGTAGATTTTGCAGAAGTGGTGCCCAGAGTGTTAGATTTAACAGAAGTTGTGCCCAGGCTAGTTTCTGCAGAAGTGTTTCCTGCAGCCATGGTTTCCAGGAAAGTAGTTTCTACAGAAGTGGTGCCAAAGGTAGTAGTTTCTGCAGAAGTGGGACCAGCGGTTGTTCCCAGGGTAGTAGTTTGTACAGAAGTGGTGCCAAGCATAGTAGTTTCAGCAGAAGTGGATCCTGTAGAAGTGGATTCCAGGGTACTAGTGTCTACATAAGTTGTTCCAAAGGTACTCGTTTGTGCAGAAGTGGGACCTGCAGAAGATGTTCCCAGGGTAGTAGTTTGTACATAAGTGCTGTCTATGGTACTAGTTTCTACAAAATGAGTGCCAAGCATAGAAGATTCTGCAGAAGTGGTACCAAGAGTGGTAGATTTAACAGAAGTTGTGCGCAGGGTAGTTTCTGCAGAGGTTTTGCCCAGGTTAGTAGTATCTGCAAAAGTTGTGCTCATGGTAGTAGTTTCTACAGAAGTGGTGCCAAGACTAGTAATTCCTGCAGACGTGGGTCTTGTAGAAGTGGTGTCCAGAGTAGTAGATTCTACAGAAGTCATTTCAAGGGTAGTAGTTTCTGCTGAAGTGGTGCCAAGGTAAATAGTTTCTGGAGAAGTTCTGCCAAGGGTAGTAGATTTTGCAGAAGTGGTGCCCAGAGTGGTAGATTTAACAGAAGTTGTGCCCAGGCTAGTTTCTGCAGAAGTGTTTCCTGCAGCCATGGTTTCCAGGAAAGTAGTTTCTACAGAAGTGGTGCCAAAGGTAGTAGTTTCTGCAGAAGTGAGACCAGCGGTTGTTCCCAGGGTAGTAGTTTGTACAGAAGTGGTGCCAAGCATAGTAGTTTCAGCAGAAGTGGATCCTGTAGAAGTGGATTCCAGGGTACTAGTGTCTACATAAGTTGTTCCAAAGGTACTAGTTTCTGCAGAAGTGGGACCTGCAGAAGATGTTCCCAGGGTAGTAGTTTGTACATAAGTGCTGTCTATGGTACTAGTTTCTACAAAATGAGTGCCAAGCATAGAAGATTCTGCAGAAGTGGTACCAAGAGTGGTAGATTTAACAGAAGTTGTGCCCAGGGTAGTTTCTGCAGAGGTTTTGCCCAGGTTAGTAGTTTCTGCAAAAGTTGTGCTCATGGTAGTAGTTTCTACAGAAGTAGTGCCAAGACTAGTAATTTCTGCAGAAGTGGGTCTTGTAGAAGTGGTGTCCAGAGTAGTAGATTCTACAGAAGTCATTTCAAGGGTAGTAGTTTCTGCTGAAGTGGTGCCAAGGTAAATAGTTTCTGGAGAAGTTCTGCCAAGGGTAGTAGATTTTGCAGAAGTGGTGCCCAGAATGTTAGATTTAACAGAAGTTGTGCCCAGGCTAGTTTCTGCAGAAGTGTTTCCTGCAGCCATGGTTTCCAGGAAAGTAGTTTCTACAGAAGTGGTGCCAAAGGTAGTAGTTTCTGCAGAATTGAGACCAGCGGTTGTTCCCAGGGTAGTAGTTTGTACAGAAGTGGTGCCAAGCATAGTAGTTTCAGCAGAAGTGGATCCTGTAGAAGTGGATTCCAGGGTACTAGTGTCTACATAAGTTGTTCCAAAGGTACTAGTTTCTGCAGAAGTGGGACCTGCAGAAGATGTTCCCAGGGTAGTAGTTTGTACATAAGTGCTGTCTATGGTACTAGTTTCTACAAAATGGGTGCCAAGCATAGAAGATTCTGCAGAAGTGGTACCAAGAGTGGTAGATTTAACAGAAGTTGTGCCCAGGGTAGTTTCTGCAGAGGTTTTGCCCAGGTTAGTAGTTTCTGCAAAAGTTGTGCTCATGGTAGTAGTTTCTACAGAAGTGGTGCCAAGACTAGTAATTTCTGCAGAAGTGGGTCTTGTAGAAGTGGTGTCCAGAGTAGTAGATTCTACAGAAGTCATTTCAAGGGTAGTAGTTTCTGCTGAAGTGGGTCCTGCAGATGTGGATTCCAGCATAGTAGTTTCTTCAGAAGTAGGTCCTGTAAAAGTAGTTTCCAGAGTAGTAGTTTCTAAAGAAGTGGTGCCTGTAGAAGTGGATACTGCAGAAGTTGTTTCCAAGCGAGTAGTTTCTAAAAAAGAGACACCAATTTCAATTGTAGTAGTCTCTGCAGAGGTTGTGCCAAGGGTAATAGTCTCTATAGAAGTAGTACCAAAGGTAATAGTTTCTGCAGAGGTTTTGCCTAGGTCGGTAGTTTCTGCATAAGTAGGTCCTGTCGATGTGGTTTCCAGGATAGTAGTTTGCACAGAAGTGATGCCAAGGGTAGTAGTTTCTGCAGAAGTTGTGCCCAGACTGGTAGATTCAACAGAAGTGGTACCAAAGGTACTAGATTTTGCAGAAATGATTTCCAGGGTAGAAGTTTCTATAGTAGAAGTGCCAACAGTAGTGGTTTCTGCAGAAGTGGGTCCTGCAGAAGTTGAGCTCAGGGTAGTTTCTGCAGAAGTGTCATCTACAGAAGTGTTTTCAATGGTACGAGATTCAACAGAAGTGGTGTCCAGAGTTGTAGATTCTAAAGTAGTAGAGCCAAAGGTACTAGTTTCTGTAGAAGTGGTGCCCAAAGTAGTAGATTCAACAGATGAAGTGCCAAGGGTAGTAGCTCCTGCAGAAGTTTTGCCAATAGTAGTAGTTCCTCCATAAGTGGGTGCTGCAGAAGTGGTTTCCAGGGTAGTTGTTTCTGCAGACGATGGTCCTGTAGAAGATGTGCCCAGGATAACAGTTTGTACAGAAGTGGTGCCAAGTGTACTAGTTTCTTGAGAAGTGGTCCCAAAGGCAGTTTCTGCAGAGATTTTGCCCAGAGTAGTAGCTTCTATGTAAGTGGTGACAAGGGTAGTAATTTCTGCAGAAGTGGGTCCTGCAGAAGTGGTTTCAAGGCCAGTAGATTCTAGAGAATGGGTTCCAATGGTATTGGTTTCTGCAGAAGTAGTGACCAAAGTTTTAGTTTGTACAAAAGTAGTGCTAAGGGTAGTAGTTTCTCCAGAAGTGGTTTCCAGGGTAGTAGTTTCTCCAGAAGGTCCTGCAGAAGTTGTTCCCAGGGTAGTACTTTCTGCAGACGTTGTTCCAAGGGTACTGGTTTCTGTGGAATTTATGCCCATGGTAGTAGTTTCTGCAGAAGGTTTGTCTCGGTAAGTAGATTCTACAGAAGTTGTTTCAAGCATAGTAGTTTCTACAAAAGTGGTGCCAAGGGTAGTAGTTTCTGCAGAAGTTGGTCCTTCAGAAGTGGTTTCAATAGTAGTTTCTACAGAAGTGGTTCCGAGGGTACTAATTTCTGCAGTTGTTCCCAGGGTAGTAATTTTTTCATAAGTGGTTTCAGGGGTAGTAGATTCTACAGATGTGGTTCTGAGGATAGTAGTTTCTGCAGAAGTTGTACCCAGGGTAGTAGTTTTTGCAGAAGTGGTTCCTGCAAAAGTGGTTTCAAGGGCAGTAGTTTCTGCAGAAGTGGTTCCGGGGGTACTAATTTCTGCAGAAGTTGTTTCCATGGTAGTAATTTCTGCAGACGTTGTTTCAGAGGTAGTAGATTCTACAGATGTGGTTCTGAGGATAGTAGTTTCTGCAGAAGTGGTTGCAAGGGTACTAGTTTCTACAGAAGTGGTGCCAAGGGTGGTAATTTCTGTAGACGTTTTCCCCAGGGTAATATATTCTGCAGAAGTTGTACCCAGGGTAGTTTCTGTAAAAGGGAGTCCTGCAGAATTGGTTTCAAGGAAATTAGTTTCTACAGAGGTGGTTTCAAGGGTACTAGTTTCTGCAGAAATTGTCCCCAGGATAGTAATTTTTGCAGAAGTGGTTTCAGGGGCTGTAGATTCTACAGAAGTGGTCCAAAGGGTACTAGTTTCTACAGAAGTGGGTCTTGCAGAAGTGGTTTCCAAGGTATTGGTTTCTGCAGAAGTTGTTCCCAGAGTAGTAGTTTCTACAGAAGTGGGTCCTGCAGAAGTGGTTTCAAGGGTAGTGGTTTCTACATAAGTGGTTCCAAGGGTACTAGTTTCTTCAGAAGTGGTGCCCAGAGTTGTAGATTCATCAGAAGTGGTTCCAAAGGTGGTGGTTTTTGCAGAAGTAGGTCCTGCAAAAGTTGTCCCCAGAGTAGTAGTTTCTACAGAAGTGGGTCCTTTAGAAGTTGTTTTCAGGGTAGCAGTTTCTCCAGAAGTGCTGCCAAGGGTACTAGTTTCTACAGAAGTGGTGCCTAAAGTTGTAGATTCAACAGAAGTAAGGCCAAGGGTACTAGTTTCTGCAGAAGTGGTTCCCAGAGTTGTAGATTCTACAGAAGTGGTGTGAAGGGTAGCATTTTCTTCAGAAGTGGTTCCAACAGTACTAGTTTCTGCAGTCATAGTATGTAGGGTAGTAGTTTCTACAGAAGTGGGTCCTGCAGAAGTGGTTTCCAGGGTAATAGTTTCTACAGAGGTGGTTCCAAGGGTACTAGTTTCTGGATAAGTTATGTCCAGAGATGTAGATTCTACAGTAGTAATCGCAAGGGTAGTAGTTTCTCCAGAAGTGGTTACAAGGGTAGTAGATTCAACAATAGTGGGTTCTGCAAAAGTGGTTTCCGGGGTAGTAGTTTCTACAGAAGTGGTGTGAAGGGTAGCAGTTTCTATAGAAGTGGTTCCAATGGTAATAGTTTCTGTAGGAGTGGGTCTTGCAGAAAGGGTTTCTAGGATAGTTTCTACAGAAATGGTCTGAATGGTAGTAGTTTCTTCAGGAGTGGTTCCAACAGTACTAGTTTCTGCTGAAGTATGTAGTGTAGTGGTTTCTACAGAAGTAGTGCGAAGGGTAGTAGTTTCTTCAGAAGTTGTTCCCAGAGTTGTATATTCTACTGAAGTGGTGCCAAGGGTGTTCATTTCTGCAGAAGTAGTTTCCAGAGTAGTAGTTTCTTTGGAAGTTGTGCCCATGGTAGTGGTTTCTACAGAAATGGTGCCAAAGGTATTAGTTCCTGCAGACGTTGTGCCCAGGGTAGTTTCTGCAGAAGTGTCATCTTCAGAAGCATTTTCAAGGGTAAAAGATTCAACAGTAGTGGTGACCGGAGTTGTAGATGCAACAATAGTAGAGTCAAGGGTAGTAGTTTCTACAGAAGTGGTGCCAGGGGTACTAGTTTTTGAAGTGGTGCTAAGAGTAGTGGTCTCTGCAGAGGTGGTGCCCAGAGTTGTAGATTTAACAGATGTAGTGCCAAGGGTAATAGTTACTAGAGAGGTGGGTTCTGCAGAAGTGGTTTCCAGGGTTATACTTTCTACAGAAGAGATGTCAAGGGTAGTAGTTACTACCGAAGTGGGTTCTTCAGAAGATGCTTTAAGGGTAGTAATTTCTACAGAAGTGGTTCCAAGCGTAGTAGTTTCTGCAGAAGTAGGTCTTGCAGAAGTTTTCCCCAGGGTAGTCATTTCTGAAGTGATTTCAGGGACCATAGATTCTATAGAAGTGGTCCAAAGGGTACTAGTTTCTACAGTAGTGGGTCCTGCAGAAGTGGTTCCCAAAGTTGTAGTTTCTTCAGAAGTGGTTTCCAGTGTAGTATTTTCTACAGAAGTGGGTCCTTCAGAAGTGGTTTCCAGGGTAGTAGTTTCGACGGAAGTGGTTCCCAGAGTTGTAGACTCTACAGAAGTGGTGCCAAGGGTAGTAGTTTCGGCAAAAGTGGTTTCCATGTTTGTAGTTCCTACAAAAGGAGTACCAATGGTACTAGTTTTTTCAGAAGTTGTGCCCAGGGTTTTTGAAGTGGTGCTAAGGGTAATAGTTTCTGCAGAAGTGGTGGCCAGAGTTGTAGATTCAACAGATGTAGTGCCAAGTGTAGTAGTTTCTACAGAAGTGGTGCCAATGGTAGTAGTTTCTGCAGATGTTTTCCCCTGGGTAGTAGTCTCTATAGAATTGGTGACAAGGGTAGCGGTCTCTGCAGAAGTGGTTTCAAGGCTACTTGTTTCTAAAGAAGTGGGTTCTGCAGAAGTGGTTTCCAGGGTAGTAGTTGCTACAAAAGTTGTAACAAGGGTACTGGTTTCTGCAGAAGTTATGCCCAGGGTAGTAGTTTCTGTAGAAGTGGTTCCAAGGGTACTAGTTTCTAAAGAAGTGGGTCCTGCAGATGTGGTTTCAAGGGTAGTAGTTTCTACAGAAGTGGTTCCAAGGGCACTAGTTTCTAAAGAAGTGGGTTCTGCAGAAGTGGTTTCCAGGGTAGTAGTTGCTACAAAAGTTGTGCCAAGGGTACTGGTTTCTGCAGAAGTTATGACCAGGGTAGTAGTTTCTGCAGAAGTGGTTCCAAGGGTACTGGTTTCTAAAGTAGTAGTACCAAGGATAGTAGTTTCTGCCAAAGTGGGTCCTGTGGATATGGTTTCAAGGGTAGTAGTTTCTAATGAAGTGGGTTCTGCAGAAGTGGTTTCCAGGGTAGTAGTTGCTACAAAAGTTGTAACAAGGGTACTGGTTTCTGCAGAAGTTATGCCCAGGGTAGTAGTTTCTGTAGAAGTGGTTCCAAGGGTACTAGTTTCTAAAGAAGTGGGTCCTGCAGATGTGGTTTCAAGGGTAGTAGTTTCTAAAGAAGTGGATTCTGCAGAAGTGGTTTCCAGGGTAGTAGTTGCTACAAAAGTTATGCCAAGGGTACTGGTTTCTGCAGAAGTTATGACCAGGGTAGTAGTTTCTGCAGAAGTGGTTCCAAGGGTAGTAGTTTCTGCAGAAGTGGTTCCAAGGGTACTGGTTTCTAAAGTAGTAGTACCAAGGATAGTAGTTTCTGCCAAAGTGGGTCCTGTGGATGTGGTTTCAAGGGTAGTAGTTTCTAATGAAGTGGGTTCTGCAGAAGTGGTTTCCAGGGTAGTAGTTGCTACAAAAGTTGTGCCAAGGGTACTGGTTTCTGCAGAAGTTATGACCAGGGTAGTAGTTTCTGTAGAAGAGGTTCCAAGGGTACTGGTTTCTAAAGTAGTAGTACCAAGGATAGTAGTTTCTGCCAAAGTGGGTCCTGTGGATGTGGTTTCAAGGGTAGTAGTTTCTAATGAAGTGGGTTCTGCAGAAGTGGTTTCCAGGGTAGTAGTTGCTACAAAAGTTGTAACAAGGGTACTGGTTTCTGCAGAAGTTATGCCCAGGGTAGTAGTTTCTGTAGAAGTGGTTCCAAGGGTAGTAGTTTCTGCAGAAGTGGTTCCAAGGGTACTGGTTTCTAAAGTAGTAGTACCAAGGATAGTAGTTTCTGCCAAAGTGGGTCCTGTGGATGTGGTTTCAAGGGTAGTAGTTTCTAATGAAGTGGGTTCTGCAGAAGTGGTTTCCAGGGTAGTAGTTGCTACAAAAGTTGTAACAAGGGTACTGGTTTCTGCAGAAGTTATGCCCAGGGTAGTAGTTTCTGTAGAAGTGGTTCCAAGGGTACTAGTTTCTAAAGAAGTGGGTCCTGCAGATGTGGTTTCAAGGGTACTAGTTTCTAATGAAGTGGGTTCTGCAGAAGTGGTTTCCAGGGTAGTAGTTGCTACAAAAGTTGTGCCAAGGGTACTGGTTTCTGCAGAATTTATGCCCAGGATAGTAGTTTCTGTAGAAGTGGTTCCAAGGGTACTAGTTTCTAAAGAAGTGGGTCCTGCAGATGTGGTTTCAAGGGTACTAGTTTCTAATGAAATTGGTTCTGCAGAAGTTGTTTTCAGGGTAGTAGTTGCTACAAAAGTTGTGCCAAGGGTACTGTTTTCTGCAGAAGTTATGTCCAGGGTAGTAGTTTCTGCAGAAGTGGTTGCAAGGGTACTGGTTTCTAAAGTAGTAGTACCAAGGATAGTAGTTTCTGCCAAAGTGGGTCCTGTGGATGTGGCTTCAAGGGTAGTGGTTTCTACAGAAGTAGATCTTGCAGAAGTGGTTGCAGAGGCCGTAGATTCTACAGAAGTGGTCACAAGGGTACTAGTTTCTAAAGAAGTGGGTTCTGCAGAAGTGGTTTCCATTCTAGTAGTTGTTACAAAAGTTGTGCCAAGGGTACTGGTTTCTGCAGAAGTTATGGCCAGGGTAGTAGTTTCTGTAGAAGTGGTTCCAAGGGTACTAGTTTCTAAAGAAGTGGGTGCTGCAGATGTCGTTTCAAGGGTAGTAGTTTCCAATGAAGTGGGTTCTGCAGAAGTGATTTCCAGGGTAGTAGTTGCTACAAAAGTTGTGCCAAGGGTACTAGTTTCTGCAGAAGTTATGCCCAGGATAGTAGTTTCTGCCAAAGTGGGTCCTGTGGATGTGGCTTCAAGGGTAGTGGTTTCTACAGAAGTAGATCTTGCAGAAGTGGTTGCAGAGGCCGTAGATTCTACAGAAGGGGTCACAAGGGTACTAGTTTCTAAAGAAGTGGGTGCTGCAGATGTGGTTTCAAGGGTAGTAGTTGCTACAAAAGTTGTGCCAAGGGTAATGGTTCCTGCAGAAGTTATGCCCAGGGTAGTAGTTTCTGTAGAAGTGGTTCCAAGTGTACTAGTTTCTAAAGAAGTGGATTCTGCAGAAGTGGTTTCCACGCTAGTAGTTGCTACAAAAGTTGCGCCAAGGGTACTGGTTCCTGCAGAAGTTATGCGCAGGGTAGTAGTTTCTGTAGAAGTGGTTCCAAGGGTACTTGTTTCTAAAGAAGTAGGTGCTGCAGATGTGGTTTCAAGGGTAGTAGTTTCTACAGAAGTAGATCTTGCAGAAGCGGTTGCAGAGGCCGTAGTTTCTACAGAAGTGGTCACAAGGGTACTAGTTTCTAAAGAAGTGGGTTCTGCAGAAGTGGTTTCCAGGCTAGTAGTTGCTACAAAAGTTGTGCCAAGGGTACTGGTTTCTGCAGAAGTTATGGCCAGAGTAGTAGTTTCTGCAGAAGTGGTTCCAAGGGTACTAGTTTCTAAAGAAGTGGGTGCTGCAGATGTGGTTTCAAGGGTAGTAGTTTCTACAGAAGTGCTTTCAAGGGTACTAGTTTCTAAAGAAGTGAGTTCTGCAGAAGTTGTTTCCAGGGCAGTAGTTGCTACAAAAGTTGTGCCAAGGGTACTGGTTTCTGCAGAAGTTATGCCCAGGGTAGTAGTTTCTGCAGAAGTGGTTCCAAGGGTACTGGTTTTTAAAGTAGTAGTACCAAGGATAGTAGTTTCTGCCAAAGTGGGTCCTGTGGACGTGGTCTCAAGGGTAGTAGTTTCTACAGAAGTAGATCTTGCAGAAGTGGTTGCTGAGGCCGTAGATTCTACAGAAGTGATCACAAGGGTACTAGTTTCTAAAGAAGTGGGTTCTGCATAAGTGGTTTCAAGGGTAGTAGTTCCTACAAAAGTTGTGCCATGGGTACTGGTTCCTGCAGAATTTATGCCCAGGGTAGTAGTTTCTGTAGAAGTGGTTCCAATGGTACTAGTTTCTAAAGAAGTGGGTGCTGCAGATGTTGTTTCAAGGGTAGTATTTTCTACAGAAGTGGTTTCAAGGGTACTAGTTTCTAAAGAAGTGGATTCTGCAGAAGTGGTTTCCAGGGTAGTAGTTGCTACAAAGGTTGTAACAAGGGTACTGGTTTCTGCAGAAGCTATGCCCAGGGTAGTAGTTTCTGCAGAAGTGGTTCCAAGGGTACTGGTTTCTAAAGTAGTAGTACCAAGGATAGTGGTTTCTGCCAAAGTGGGTCCTGTGGACGTGGTTTCAAGGGTAGTAGTTTCTACAGAAGTAGATCTTGCAGTAGTGGTTGCAGAGGCTGTAGATTCTGCAGAAGTGGTCACAAGGGTACTAGTTTCTAAAGAAGTGGTTTCCAGGCTAGTAGTTGCTACGAAAGTTGTGCTAAGGGTACTGGTTTCTGCAGAAGTTATGCCCAGGGTAGTAGTTTCTGCAGAAGTGGTTCCAAGGGTACTGGTTTCTAAAGTAGTAGTACCAAGGATAGTAGTTTCTGCCAAAGTGGGTCCTGTGGACGTTGTTTGAAGGGTAGTAGTTTCTACTGAAGTAGATCTTGCAGAAGTGGTTGCAGAGGCCGTAGATTCTACAGAAGTGATCACAAGGGTACTAGTTTCTAAAGAACTGGGTTCTGCATAAGTGGTTTCAAGGGTAGAAGTTGCTACAAAAGTTGTGCCAAGGGTACTGGTCCCTGCAGAAGTTATGCCCAGGGTAGTAATTTCTGTAGAAGTGGTTCCAAGGGTACTAGTTTCTAAAGAAGTGGATTCTGCAGAAGTGGTTTCCAGGGTAGTAGTTGCTACAAAAGTTGTGCCAAGGGTACTGGTTTCTGCAGAAGTTATGCCCAGGATAGTAGTTTCTGCAGAAGTGGTTCCAAGGGTACTGGTTTCTAAAGTAGTAGTACCAAGGATAGTAGTTTCTGCCAAAGTGGGTCCTGTGAACGTGGCCTCAAAGGTAGTAGTTTCTACAGATGTGGTTTCAAGGGTACTAGTTTCTAAAGAAGTGGGTTCTGCAGAAGTTGTTTCCAGGGTAGTAGTTGCTACAAAAGTTGTGCCAAGGGTACTGGTTTCTGCAGAAGTTATGCCCAGGGTAGTAGTTTCTGCAGAAGTGGTTCCAAGGGTACTGGTTTCTAAAGTAGTAGTACCAAGGATAGTAGTTTCTGCCAAAGTGGGTCCTGTGGACGTGGTCTCAAGGGTAGTAGTTTCTACAGAAGTAGATCTTGCAGAAGTGGTTGCAGAGGCCGTAGATTCTACAGAAGTGGTCACAAGGGTATTAGTTTCTAAAGAAGTGGGTTCTGCATAAGTGGTTTCAAGGGTAGTAGTTGCTACAAAAGTTGTGCCAAGGGTACTGGTTTCTGCAGAAGTTATGCCCAGGGTAGTAGTTTCTGCAGAAGTGGTTCCAAGGGTACTGGTTTCTAAAGTAGTAGTACCAAGGATAGTAGTTTCTGCCAAAGTGGGTCCTGTGGACGTGGTCTCAAGGGTAGTAGTTTCTACAGAAGTAGATCTTGCAGAAGTGGTTGCAGAGGCCGTAGATTCTACAGAAGTGGTCACAAGGGTATTAGTTTCTAAAGAAGTGGGTTCTGCATAAGTGGTTTCAAGGGTAGTAGTTGCTACAAAAGTTGTGCCAAGGGTACTGGTTCCTGCAGAAGTTATGCCCAGGGTAGTAGTATCTGTAGAAGTGGTTCCAAGGGTACTAGTTTCTAAAGAAGTGGGTGCTGCAGATGTTGTTTCAAGGGTAGTATTTTCTACAGAAGTGGTTCCAAGGGTACTGGTTTCTAAAGTAGTAGTACCAAGGATAGTAGTTTCTGCCAAAGTGGGTCCTGTGGACGTGGTTTCAAGGGTAGTAGTTTCTACAGAAGTAGATCTTGCAGTAGTGGTTGCAGAGGCTGTAGATTCTGCAGAAGTGGTCACAAGGGTACTAGTTTCTAAAGAAGTGGTTTCCAGGCTAGTAGTTGCTACGAAAGTTGTGCCAAGGGTACTGGTTTCTGCAGAAGTTATGCCCAGGGTAGTAGTTTCTGCAGAAGTGGTTCCAAGGGTACTGGTTTCTAAAGAAGTAGTACCAAGGATAGTAGTTTCTGCCAAAGTGGGTCCTGTGGACGTGGTTTCAAGGGTAGTAGCTTCTACAGAAGTAGATCTTGCAGTAGTGGTTGCAGAGGCCGTAGATTCTACAAAAGTTGTGCCAAGGGTACTGGTTTCTGCAGACGTTATGCCCAGGGTAGTAGTTTCTGCAGAAGTGGTTCCAAGGGTACTGGTTTCTAAAGTAGTAGTACCAAGGATAGTAGTTTCTGCCAAAGTGGGTCCTGTGGACGTGGTTTCAAGGGTAGTAGCTTCTACAGAAGTAGATCTTGCAGTAGTGGTTGCAGAGGCCGTAGATTCTACAAAAGTTGTGCCAAGGGTACTGGTTTCTGCAGAAGTTATGTCCAGGGTACTAGTTTCTACAGAAGTGGTGCCAAAGGTACTCGTTTCTGCAGAAGAGGTGCCCAGAGTGGTAGAGCCAACAGAAGTTGAACCAAAGGTACTATATTCTGCAGCAGTGGCTCCCAGTACAGTACTTTCTACAGAAGAGGTGCCAAGGGATGTAGTTTCTGCAGAGGTTGTACCTAGGGTAGTAGTTTCAATAGAAGTGGTGTAAAAGGTAGTAGTTTCTGCAGACGTAGATCCTGCAGAAATGGTGCCAAGAGTACTAGTTTCTGCAGAAGTCATGCCCATTGTGGTATATTGAACAGACGTGGTGCCAAGTGTAGTATTTTCTGCAGAAGTGGGTGTTGCAGAACTTGTTCCCATAGTACTTGTTTCTACAGAAGTGGTACCAAGGGTACTAGTTTCTAGAGAAGTGGGTCCTGCAGAAGTGGTTTCCAGGGTAGTAGTTTCTACAGAAGTTGTGCCAAGGGTACTGGTTTCTGCAGAAGTTATGCCCAGGGTAGTATTTTCTACAAAAGTTGTGCCAAGGGTACTGGATTCTGCAGAAGTTATGCCCAGTGTAGTAGTTTCTGCAGAAGTTATGCCCAGGGTACTAGATTCTACAGAAGTTTTGCCAAGAGTAGTGGTTTCTGCAGAAGTGGGGCCCCAAGCTGTATATTCTACAGAAGTCATACCAAGGATAGTAGTTCCTGCTGAAGTGGGTCCTGCAGAAGTGGTATCCAGGGTTGTACTTTCTACAGAAATGGCGCCATGGGTACTAGTTTCTGCTAAAGTGGTGCCGATGGTAGCAGTTTCTGCAGAAGTGGTTCCTGCAGAAGTGGTTTCCAGGGTATTAATTTGAATAGACGTTGTACCAAGGGTAGAAGTTTCTACAGAAGTGGAAGATTGACCCATTGTGGTTACTGTGGCAGATGTTTCATTTTCCACAGTTGTCATTTCAAACGTGGTAGTTTCCAATACCAGATCTGTAAAAGTGACCAAAGCTGTAGTTTCTACAGAAGTGGTGCCCAGAGTGGTGGATTCAACAGAACTGGTGCCCAAGATAGTGGTTTCTGCAGCAGTAGTGCCCAGAGTGGTCGACTCTACAGAAGTAGTGCCAATGATAGAAGTTTCTTCAGAAGTGGTGCTAAGGGTAGTCATTTCTGCAGAAGTGGGCCCTGCAGAATTGGTTTGAAGGGTATTAGTTTCTACAGAAGTGGTGTCAAGTGTAGCAGTTTTTGCTAAAGTTGTGCCAAGGGTAGTAGTTTCTGCAGAAGTGGTACCTAGGGCAGTAGTTTCTTCAGAAGTTGTGCCAAGGGTAGTAGTTTCTTCAGAAGTGGTACCTATGGCAGTAGTTTCTTCAGAAGTGTTGCCAAGGGTAGTAGTTTCTGCAGAAGTGGGTCCTACAGTACTGATGCCAAGGGTACTGGTTTCTGCATAAGTTGTACCCAGAATAGTTGTTTCTACAGAAGTGGTGCCAAGGGTAGTTGTTTCTGCAGAAGTGGTTCCCACAGAAATGGTTCCCAGGGTACTAGCTTCTATAGAAGAGGTGCCAAGTGTAATAACTAGGGATGAAGTGTTAGTATGAGCCATTGTAGTTTCAAAAGCAGATGTTAAGCCCGTCGTTGTCATAGCTGAGGTTATTTCAGCAGTTGTCTGTTCAAATGTGGATGTTTCCAATACTAGACCTGTTGAACTAACTGAAGTTGTAGGTGTAACAGAAGTAGTCATGCCCAAGGTAGTTGTTTTTGGTGAAGTGGGGCCCATGGTAGCAATTTGAATCAATGTGGTACCAAGAGTAGAAGTTTCTACAGAAGTGGGAGTTTCAGGCATTGTGGTTTCAACAGCAGATGTTAAGCCAGACATTGTTATAGCTGAGGTTGTTTCATCAGTTGTCACTTCAAATGTGGTCGTTTCCAAAACTACACCTGTTGAACTAACAGAAGTTGTAGTTTCAACTGAAGTGGAACCCAGGGTAGTAGGTTCTGCAAAAGTTGTGCCCATGGATGAACTTTCCACTGAAGTGGTGCCAAGAGTAGTAGTTTTTGCAAAAGTGGTTCCAAGGGTAGCATTTTCTGCAGAAGTGGTATCCATGGTAGTAATTTCTGAAGTGGTACCAATACTAGTAGTTTGAGCTGAAGTGGTAGTTGTTTCTGTCAATGGTATATCAAAGTCAATTCTTGTGCTTTTCAATGTAGTATGTTCTGTATGTGTGGGAGTGCTTAATGAAAGTGTACTTTGGGTTGTTTCAGGAGTTTTTTCAAATTCCTCACAAGGAAGAGTGGGTATGGCATCAAAGTCTGAAAGGTCAAAATCTGTTGCAAACTCTACATCAGCAGTAGCTGTAGTTTTGGTGTTTCTGCCTGGCTGTGAAAACACAATAGAGGCTTCTACTTGTATGGTTGTACCAAGAGTTATATCAGGTGGCCTGAAAGGAGTGGTGTTTCTCCTTGTTGTGGGGTCTGGATATAAAGGTGTGGTGGATGGAAGTATCCTTGTGGTTGTTTTAGGGGTTTCTTCAAATTCCCCACAATGAACTGTGGGCGTGACATCAAAATCTGAAAGTCCAAAATCTGTCCCAAACTCTACATCAGCATGAACTGTTGGAGTTGCAGTTTTGGTGATTCTGCCTGGTTGTATAGCCACAGTTGAGAATTCTGCTGTTTGGTTTGTTACAAGTGTAATATCAGGTGGCCTGAATGTAACCATGTTTATAGGTGTGCTGGATGGAAGCATTCTCCGGGTCGTTTTAGGGTTTTCTTCAAACTCCCCACAAGGAACAGTGGGTTTGACATCAAAATCTGAAAGACCAAAATCTACCCAAAACTCTCCATCATCATGAACAAGAGTAGGTGCAGTTTTGGTGATTCTGCTTGGCTGTGTAGCAGCCCTTGAGGTTTCTAATTTCTGGGTTCCATCAGGAGTCATCTCAGCTGGCCTAAAGGGTTGCATGCTTGTCCATGTAGTGGGGTCTGGATTTTTAGATGTGCTGGATGGAAGTATCCTTTGGGTCATTTTAGTGGTTCCTTCAAATTCGCCACAAGGAACAGTGGGTTTGACGTCAAAATCTGAAAGACCAACATCCATCCCAAGTTCTACATTAACATCAATAGTAGTAGTTGCCTGTCTATCTGTGCTTGGTGACGTTTCTAGACCGCCATCTACTGTTGCATCAGGTGGAACATCAAATGGTCCAGTGGTGACAATACTAGGAACACCGGACTCTGGAGGATCGATTCCAGTGTGGATCATAGTGTGTAAGGGGGCAGTGATTGTTGCCCAGTCTGGTTTAAAGGGAACTGTTGGTATTGGATCCAATTCCCAAATAAAATCGAATGGGTCTTGTCTTCGTTTTCTAATGGCATTTTTAAATGTCTGTTGAACACAGGACCCTTTGATTGTCCGTGTTTTACCAGTCATATCAAGAAAATCCACCTGGAGCATTCCATCCTTTAGAGAGGTGGCAAAATCATTAGATTAGACTAAGTAGAGACAAAAGCTTGAAGAATTGAAAAGTATGATTTTATAGGGTCATACCATGATTGCCGAGTGCTTCAATTTGACAAACACAGCATGGTGACTTTTCCAAAGGACTGGACGAGGCAAGTGCATGGGCATATCTTGAGAAAACAGAAGTAGATAGAAAGCGCCTTTTTACTTGTTAAAATCTTTCAAACAGTTACCAGTTTACATTTGTTATTTGCATTTTACAAGTTATTTCCATTCATTAACAAATGTTATGCATAAACATTGATTACATTTCAATAATCTATATTCATGAACAGAATCAAGCTGCTACAGTCAAATTATTGGAATAACCAGTACTGACCCAAAACTTTAACATTTATAATCTTCTTGGCTGGTAATTTTACAATCACATATGGCTTTCCACAGATAACTTCGGGTGATTTTCTTGTAGAAGGCACATCATGTGGCAGGAAGGCAGCATGACAGGTCGCAGTGCCGGATAAATTCTTCATTAGAAGACGATCAAAGTAAAGTATCCTTACAGAGTAGTACATCCTTCTGCCTCGAATCTAAAGATAAAACAGACAGTTTCACTTTTGTTCAAGGAATACAGAGTTGTCAATAGCAGGTGCATTGAGAAAATAAATATCCACTGTGTGCTTTGTGTGGACAAATACACATACATCCACACAGAGAGACCATAGTGTCATTAACAGCATCATATATATGTGTGAGTATTATCTGTGCACAACTTATTTAATAAAGGTCTCTGTGTATTTGAAAATGACAATACACGCAAACCCCATAATTTTGATATACATCTGTAAGACTCCACCCAAAGGCCTAAAAAGTGGATCTAGTGGCCTGGTCGAAGGTTTATTGCGTATTCAGTCTCTCACTTGCGCTTCTGAATTTATCAGGATTTAGTGTAAATTTTAGTTTAGCTCTGTGTACCATCTGACTCCAATTTTAAGGTGATCACTGAATATAGACAATGTTTCCAATTAAAAATGGATCTCACAGATCGATTATGCATCAATTTCGATATTTGGTATTCTGGACTAATTATACATTCAATTATCCGTTCAGTGGGGACCTAATGTCTCTTAAAGGCTCACATTGGCCTAACGTGGAATTCATGATCACAAACTTGCCAGTCTGATGTCAGAGGGTGTAGGTAGACGAATACATGTTTTGCATGCCGCCTACTGCTTATTACAAAAGTGTAGTTTATTTAGTCTTCTCCCATATAACTTGCTAACATCAGCGATAGACAGAAATCAGAAGGTCTCCGATGACATGCCTACTGCTCCGACCATTCAGAGCCTTCAGTTTAAGCTATCCTAGCTGTAAATCTGCAGTCTAAAAGTCAATGATATCAGGAGAGCTCAGAATAAATTATATATAACATTAGGAAAATTTTATCATGTCAGTTACATAATGAAACAATTAGAAGCCATTTTAGAAAGGATAGTGCAATTGTAAGTCACATTGTAGCTGCATGGCAACCCAGCTTCTGCAGACACTGTAGTCAGTCAGTCAGTCATGTTTATTTATAGAGCACATTTAAAAACAACAGCTGTTGGCCTAAGTGCTGTTCAGAACTTAAGCATATGACAAAATACAAGTCAACATAGGACACGGCAACAGATATTACAGAACAGTTATGCCAGTGTGCGTACTTATAAGCAACAGTAAATAAGTTTTAAGACGAGACTTGAAATCAGCATATGTTGGTCCAGTTCTTATATAGGGTGGCAACTTGTTCCATAACTGTGGAGCAGCCACTGAAAAGGCACGATCTCCTTTCGATTTCAAGCGTGTCGTTGGAACGGTCAACTGAAGACTACTAGTTGAACGAATTTCCCTAGAAACATTACACTGGAAAAGAAGGAGATCGGAGATCTAGGATGGAGCCAGTCCATGGAAACCCTTATAAACAAACAACAATATTTTAAAATGAATACGATATTTAACTGGGAGCCAGTGAAGAGAAATCAACACTGGTGAAATTTTCCCTCTTCATTGTTCCAGTTAACAATCGAGCGGCAGCATTTTTGACAAGCTGAAGATGAGACAATAGAGACTGTGAAACACCCAAGTACATTACAATAATCTAATCTGGACGAAATAAAAGCATGTATTACAGTGTTTATCAATGTCTCTTGATGTTAAGCATGACTTCATCTTTGCAATATTCTTTAGCTGATAAAAACAACCACAGCATTGATTGGTTTACCAAAAGTCAAAGCAGAGTCAAAAGTAATGCCTAAGTTTGACATGTTTATGAAGATTATCAGATAAAGGTCCCAGTTTACTGGTCACAACCTCTGTAGAAACAGGGGAGCCAAAGATTAAGACCTCAGTCTTAGACTCATTTAACTGAAGGAAGATGGCAGACATCCACTCTTTAACATCTCAGACAATCAAACAGACTTTGTAAACTGGAAACATTTCGGTGCAAGGGAACATAACACTGAGTATCATCTGCATAACAGTGGAATGAAATATTGTGTCTCTTAAATATAGCATACAAAGGAAGCATGTATAAAGAAAATCGAACAGGACAAGTGTTGGGCGATATGGTCATTTTTCAGATCATCATATCATCAGCCCATGAGATCGACATTACACTATATTATCGTGCATGGGTGGAGCAAGAGAGTCTATGGAATGACCAGTAATCCAAAAAATATATTTTAAAACATACTGATAAACTAACGTTAAATATTTAATAAAACCTATTTAAAACTGCTAGTTTATATATACAGGTCCTTCTCAAAAAATTAGCATATTGTGATAAAGTTCATTATTTTCCATAATGCCATGATAAAAATAATAATTTTTTTTATTTAATATATAAATTTCATACATTTTAGATTCATTGCACACCAACTGAAATATTTCAGGTCTTTTATTGGTTTAATACTGATGATTTTGGCATACAGCTCATGAAAACCCAAAATTCCTATCTCAAAAAATTCACATATTTCATCCGACCAATAAAAGAAAAGTGTTTTTAATACAAAGAAAGTCAACCTTCAAATAATTATGTTCAGTTATGCACGGAATACTTGGTCGGGAATCCTTTTGCAGAAATGACTGCTTCAATGTGGCGTGGCATGGAGGCAATCAGCCTGTGGCACTGCTGAGGTGTTATGGAGGCCCAGGATGCTTCGATAGCGGCCTTAAGCTCATCCAGAGTGTTGGGTCTTGCGTCTCTCAACTTTCTCTTCACAATATCCCACAGATTCTCTATGGGGTTCAGGTCAGGAGAGTTGGCAGGCCAATTGAGCACAGTAATACCATGGTCAGTAAACCATTTACCAGTGGTTTTGGCACTGTGAGCAGGTGCCAGGTCGTGCTGAAAAACGAAATCTTCATCTCAAAGCTTTTCAGCAGATGGAAGCATGAAGTGCTCCAAAATCTCCTGATAGCTAGCTGCATTGACCCTACCCTTGATAAAACACAGTGGACCAACACCAGCAGCTGACATGGCACCCCAGACCATCACTGACTGTGGGTACTTGACACTGGACTTCAGGCATTTTGGCATTTCCTTCTCCCCAGTCTTCCTCCAGACTCTGGCACCTTGATTTCCGAATGACATGCAAAATTTACTTTCATCCGGAAAAAAGTACTTTGGACCACTGAGCAACAGTCCAGTGCTGCTTCCCTTTAGCCCATTTCCTGCACACACCTGTGTACGGTGGCTCTGGATGTTTCTACTCCAGACTCCGTCCACTGCTTGCGCAGGTCCCCCAAGGTCTGGAATCGGTCCTTCTCCACAATCTTCCTCAGGGTCCGGTCACCTCTTCTCGTTGTGCAGCGTTTTTTGCCACACTTTTTCCTTCCCACAGACTTCCCACTGAGGTGCCTTGATACAGCACTCTGGGAACAGCCTATTCGTTCAGAAATTTCTTTCTGTGTCTTACCCTCTCGCTTGAGGGTGTCAATGATGGCCTTCTGGACAGCAGTCAGGTCAACAGTCTTACCCATGATTGCGGTTTTGAGTAATGAACCAGGCTGGGAGTTTTTAAAAGCCTCAGGAATCTTTTGCAGGTGTTTAGAGTTAGAGAACCTTTTCATGATATGCTAATTTTTTCAGATAGGAATTTTGGGTTTTCATGAGCTGTATGCCAAAATCATCAGTATTAAAAAAATAAAAGACCTAAAATATTTCAGTTCGTGTGCAATGAATCTAAAATATATGAGTTTAATTTTTATCATTACATTATGGAAAATAATGAACCATCACAATATGCTAATTTTTTGAGAAGGACCTGTAGTCAGGCGCAGCGGTCATATTGCGCGTCCTGTGACAAATTTGCCGCATCTGCGCACGGAAGTTATCAGTCTAAATGTTCTGCAGAATCAGTCAACGGTGAAAATCAATAGTAGATTTCTTTTAAAGTCCAACAGTTTAACACTAATGTTGGACATAAACGAACACGTTAAATATAAAGTATTCAAAACAGGACCATGGCATTGCATGTGCGATCGTTATTAAAGTTCAAAAGAGCAAACAGTCGGAAGTTATTATGCGAGTTAACTCGAGTCAGAATGTAAATGTGCACAGTTGCATTTGTCATCCATCACTGTGACATCAAGTGGACTTTTGAAGCTGAAATGAGTGGATTAAGCTTGGAATACTTGGATAACTTTCTTGTCGGGGGATTGTAATGCATCACAGGCAGTCAGGTACAAGGAAGAGAGACTACGTCTCCTTAAATTAGATAAGACAAAAAGTTGTATTTTTCGCAACCGGTTTATTGACTTGTAAAAGCAATTTAAGGCGGAATGTGACAGTCGGGTCTGTGTCTTCCCGGCAACTTCGGGTCCAGCTTTCAAATAATAGACTGGTCCAGGTATTAAATAATATTTTTGGACTATAAGCATTCTTAATGAGAGAGAAATAATTTGCCTTTTTTTGATAGTGTTTTGATAGTGAATCATACACTTTGAAAAATCATATGTTACTTGTAATTTTTCCCTCTTCCACTTTCTTTCTGCTTTTCTCCATTTCGGTATAATCACCCTAGTTTCATCATTAAACCAAGAATGTAAACAACTTCTAGGTCTCTTTAATTTACGAGGTGCAACAGCATCAAGTATATTTGAACATAGCCCATAAAACGTATTAACTAACTCGTCTGGATTAGCTCCAGGACAGTCAGACTCCATTTCATGAGTTATAGGGGAAATAAAATAAGCATCTAAGAATTTTTCAGATGTGGATGAGACATACCGGCCTACCGAGGCGGTGTGTGGTACCGGACTAGGAACAGCAAATGTTAAATATAATAAGACTTAGACAAAAAATTATTTGGTACCTACACCTCTTATTAAAAGGCCATAGGATAAAGTTAAATCAAGTGTGTGCCTTGGTTATTTGAGTGGGACCAACAACAGATTGTATAAGATTAAAAGGTGTCAATTTGTAGAAACTCCTTAACCATATGCTTTGAAGGACAACAAACATGTTAAAATATCAAGAGCCTATCTGCATTTGGCACAACAGAGGATAAAAAAATACAAGAACTCACTTGTAAAATCCTTATTGTACTTGGGGGGTCTATAAACAAGTATACATAACAGTGGATTACAACTGTCCATCTTAAATATCTGTACTTCAAAACTAGAAAACAATTCTTTGGCAAGTAGACAGCATTTTAAAATAATTTCTATAAGTAGTAGCTAAGCCCCCACCATGACCAACTGACCTAGAAAACAAATATTCTGTGATAAAGTAATCCATATGAAAACAACGCGATGTCCGTTTTTCACGTCTCGTTTCATTATCTTCTAATGTGACCACACCCCTGCACTGAACGCGCTATTCAGATTCTGTTTCAATGAAGCACACGGCTTGAATACGCCCATAAAACAGAAGACAACCCAGTAAGACTGTTCAAGTTTTAATTTTAATAGCAAATCCCCTTTATTTACAAAAAACCAAATGTTTACATTTCATTAATTAAAAGAAATAAAATTTGGGTGAAACTGGTTTACCGTTTTTCATAATTATATTACTTGCAGAAAAACTTTAATTGTAAATAAGTATAAAGAATGGCATTGGTTTTATTTTTAGTGATAAAAAGTTTTTTGTTTTTTTTAATTAGCATATTTTTGTGTTTTGCTTTGGTACCGAAATTGGTACAGAGAACCGTGGATTTTGACTGGTATCGGTACCGAATACTGAAATTTTGGTACAATGTCAACACATACATATATATACACATACATACATATACATACACATTCATACATATATATATACATACACATATACATAGACATTAGGGCTGTCAACGAATATTCTAAATTCGAATATGTATTCGAATATTTAAAAAAAAAACAATTTTGAAGGTGAAAATTAATATTCGAATAAAAAAAAAAGTGGAAAAAAAGGCCTGCGGTAGTAGAGGCGTGGTTGTTAGGTTTGCGAGTGGGCGCGCTAGCGCGCCTGAGGGTTCAGGCACAGGTCACAGCCTCACAGGAGTCGCACTGTCTGGCACAGCATCTCTGCTGAAAGTTGACGCGTCTTCATGGAAGATGCCAGCAAGTGCAGAGCCCAACTCGACCGCAGCAGAGAAAATGAGGTAAAATTGTTGACCCGCGAGATTGTTGTATGCAAGCTATTTAAGATACAGTTAGCATACCATTCGACCACTAGTAATGAGGTCACATCTCAAAAATGTGCACCCAAATGAGCATGGCATAATGTGTGGAACTCCAGCTAAACAGTCACGTCTTGACACTTAACGTTACTTTGCATCGCCCGCCACAAGCTCTTTGTCTGCAACACGACAAGAGGCCATAACGGATAAAATAATTTAGTTCATTTTTAAGGACATGAGACCGATCAGTATCGCGGATGGGGCAGGCTTCGGGGAGTTCTGTCAAGCAATGGATCCGAGGTTTGATTATTTATTGTTTCATGTCAAGGAAAAGTTCCATGTTTACCACAGCACAGCTCGCTCGGAGCATTCAATGTCAGTTCTATATGCTGCAAAACTTCAATTATTATTAATAATATTTGTTTCAATCACTGAATGAAGCCTGTTATATTTGGGACAACAGTCGCGACCTTAAATTGCTTGCACAAAAATTTGTTTGTTCATTTAAACCATTATGCGCAGAGAACGTGAGGGTGAGAGCATGAGGTCTGCAGTCTTGGCCATTAGTTGATTTCCTTGTTTTTGTGTAGGTAATACGTTGTCATATGTTTAAACTTAAATAGACTATCTATACAAGTAGTTATGTCTCTTTGTATTATTTTTGCCTTTTATTGACTTAATGCGCGTCATTGACAACATGCGCAACCAGATGTTCGAACAGTTCGAATATTCGTGTATTTTTTAGAGGGAATATTCGAACGTCAATTTTGAGCAATTTTGACAGCCCTAATAGACATACACACACACATATATATATACATACATATATACATACATATATACATATATATATATATATATATATATATATATATATATATATATATATACATATACATATATACATATACATATATACATATATATACATATATACACATATATACATATATACACATATATACATATATACACATATATACATATATACACATATATACATATATACACATATATACATATATACACATATACACATATATACATATATACACATATATACATATATACACATATATATATATATACATATATATATACATATATATATATACATATTGAAAGCTGTTCTGTGAAAGCGTTGGTTGGTTGGTTATCTTGCTTGGGACTTGTTTTGCGTTTTATGACTTCCTGTTGCCTTACTGAGGAATTCAGCTCGTGTTTCAGCCACAACCCTGATTGACTCTTTAATTTGTCTGGTTCGAGTCATTTCTGCTACAATTAACATTTTAATACTCCTGAACTAGGCTTGCCACGATAGACTGCGTTGACAGTGTTACCGCTTTAAAGCCGCAACACCAGTTACATTATCGCACCGTGACAACGTCCCCACCGTCGTTTAGATTTTTTAAAGTATGTTTTTTTTTATTAAAATATTTATTTGAAGAAAAAATTAATTTAGTTTTAAAAAAAACATAACTAATTAAAAACTGAACGCAGCTACATGCTGCTTGCCAAGAGAGTAACATCACAGATGCGCATAACCACATCATCTCTTCTCCCTGTGCTGCGTCTCATTAAAGACGAAACATTGGCCACATAGGATGAGGGTAGACAACTGACAGCCAACCTGAAAGCCGGCATCATATCTATTTTAAGGCAGTCGCACACCAGCCGAGAAGCGCAGTGCCACGTCTGTAAAATTCAAAAATTTTCTACGAGTGTATGAAACATTCGCCATATGTTCACGGCGCCCAGCTACGACTCAAATTCCTGCCGTGCCACAGAGCGCCATTTGCATATTTTAATATTAAATTTTTATAATAAAAGTTTTATAATAAAACGGTCATCCTCGGTAGGAAAGCAGTCAATGCACCCCGTGAGAGAAGAGGGAGAACAAAATGAGGAAGCCGACGTCGAGCCGCTGCCCAAAAAAAAAAAAAAAAAGTGTATATGACAGGTGACTATGTTTGATATCATTTTAAGTGTCTCAGTGTGCCTGGAACAATGTTCTCAACTTTAAAGTAGACAAAAAGATAACAGATCCTAAGAGTTGAGAGATATTTTGATTACTGTAATGGGAGTGCCCTTTTCCAGGGTCTTCCATGTAAATTACCTCCTGTTCCCTTTGATGTGTAAACTACCCTGGTGTGGGACCTGACTAAAATTCCAATTGTTAGTTTATGTCTTCATCTCGGGGGATGTTTGTCTTGGTCTGATGTATTTAAAGAACTACAGCAAAAGGATCAGGGCGATTCTGTAGCCAGAAAGCCTGTAGTGTAGGGATGCGCAAAAAATCGAATGCGATTTTCATGCACATCTCATCAGTAAAGATGCTCCTGTAATTAGAAGTATATCTCCAGCACGTGCGATCGGATCAGGGTTGCCAGGTTTTCACAACAAATCCTGCCCAGTTGCTTCTCAAAAGTAGTCCAAAACTAGTCCAGTCGCGCTTCCAGGAGGTTCCCCGATAAAAATTGCTTCCCGGGGTTACAATAAGTTTTTTAGCAGGGTTGACTTGGTAAAATTCGCATTTTAGGTGCCAAATATCACGTTAGATGTATTGGGGTCGCTTCGACCCGCGGACATGAAAAACAACCACAGACTTGGCAACACTGGTTGGCATTTACTTCACCGTCGTAATTCACTGACAATCTACACAAAATCGATGTTAAAATCACAGGCGTTCTTTGTCGATTTTGAAAACGATTTTTTGTTAGTTGTCGGTAGACTACAGCTCTGCCGCTCCACCTGAACCCGTGTTGCCAAGTCTGCGATTGTTTTTCATGTCCGCGGTTTGAAGCAACCCCAATACAAATAACGTGTTATTTAGCCCCTAAAATGTATTTTTTAACCCCGGGAAGCAATTTTTATCGGGGAACCTCCTGGAAAAGCAATTGGGCTAGTTTTGGACTAGTTTTAAGCAGCAACTGGGCAGGATTTGTGGTGAAAACCTGGCAACCCTGATCTGAACGCACGTGCTGGAGAAAATAGTTTTTAGTTAATATTTTTAGTTAACTGGACAATTAAATGCAAAAATGTTGGCTTAACTAGTGAAAAGATGCTGGTTCAACAATCGTTGGACCAACCTAGTATTAATTGTAAATTCGATTTGTAAGTGCAAGTTAACAAGCATACAAGTTAGGTTGGAGGTGGGAGCATGTGCACTGTAACGACCATGAAATTGGCGCATGTGCAATGAAGCTCGCCAACACCGAACAGACAAAGGAGCCTCACCCTAAATGTGGTGGATACGGTGAATAAGCTAAAGCCCCCAAAACTCAGCGTAGTCCTTTAACTTGCACTTATATTGCTCGTTTTGTGTTAATGTTAAACATAGAACATTTAAAGTATTTAGGACCGGTTGAATGAGATAGCACTTTAAATGAGTTGGCAGAAGAAAAAAAAAAAATTCAATTACTTTAAGAAGGAGTATGGCTTAAGTTACCAATGTGTTGCTGCTGACTTGAAATAAAACCTGAACCAAAATATCATGTAGCAGTTTTTTTTTACCTTGTGATGCGGTTTAAAAACATTTTTAGTCAACTGAACGTACTTAAAGGGTTAGTTCACCCAGATAGCAAAATTATGTAATTAATAACTTACCCTCATGTTGTTCCAAACCCGTAAGACCTCCGTTTATCTTTGGAACACAGTTTAAGATATTTTAGATTTAGTCCGAGAGCTCTCAGTCCCTCCATTGAAGCTGTATGTATGGTATACTGTCCATGTCCAGAAAGGTAAGAAAAACATCAAAGTAGTCCATGTGACAGAGGGTCAGTTAGAATTTTTTGAAGCATCGAAAATACATTTCGGTAAATAGCAAAAACTACGACTTTATTCAGCATTGTCTTCTCTTCCGTGTCTGTTGTGTGAGAGAGTTCAAAACAAAGCAGTCTGGATATCCGGTTCGCGAACGAATCATTCAGTTCACAAAATCGAACTAAATCGTTTTAAACTGTTCGCATCTCTAATATGACACCCCCCAAATTTAAGAAAATATATTTCCCAATAGTATTGAAGGCTTCTACAAACTATTTAGTCAGTAAACATAGCACTGCATAGTTTTTTTTTCCAATTATAAAACACTAGACAGAAACTTAGACATCATATAAGTGATTTATTTGAGCACTTGAAAAATACAATAAGAATAATTTAAGAAAAATAAGAACAACAAGAAAAATAAAAAAAAGATTTAACTTTGTTTGCCAATTACAGAAAATCCTGAGATTGCTAGAAATGCAGCATTTACAATGAATAACGATGCAAATAAGTGCTGATGTGCTGATGGCCACTTATACAAATGATAACACAAATGTGCCATAAAAGTAAATAATCCACTCTCTCTATTCACATAGACACGTTCACTTTGATAGCCGTGATCATACAGTAATAGCGAGCTGATTTGGGCTGATTTGCACTCAAACAGATGGTAATCATGCAGATACATTCACATTCAACATAAAACACTCACATATATACAAAACTGTTGAAAAATAAAACAAAGAAAAAGGCGATCGCTATAAGTTCCGCCTCCATCAGCTGACAGGTGCATCAGAGCACATCACGTGGGAGCGCCAAAATTCAAATATACTATCTTTCGCCAATCTTTCATTGATTATTTTTTTTCCAGTGGATCGTCTCATTCTGTTTGTGACACTGTACGCTGCAAAACCATGGCTTTTTTTTACTATCAAGACGCAGTTTCCAACCGTGAGTTATTCCATAACGGACACAAACAGTTCTGTCACTGAAGAACTGAAACGTAAACAAAGGAATTATGATCCATATTACAACGTTATTGCTTCGTTGCTTCGTTGGACCAAACGTGCTCCATGAGATGTCATTCAGTGGACCCTTACCTTTCTAACTAAACCGGTATTTACAGCTGTGGATGTGTTTATGACTCGTTATTACGACGGATCTAGTATGTACAGCGTTTCCATTGTTCATGTTTGTATGTTTACTGCTTACACAAAAGTCTTTATAAGCTTTCCATTTATAAGCTTTACAGTCTTTATAAGCTTTCCATTGAAAAACGGCGATCTGTCGTTGATGCTTGAGGCTTAGATCTTTATAATGATACATAGTTTGTCAAGATTAAATTTGTCCCATTTCATTTAATCCATTCATAAACACTGACACGTGCGAGGGGGGTTTTCAGGACGAGGGCATCGGGGTGCTGGCTAAGAGGTTTTAAAGCACATGCAAATGATGTACTTTTGTGATTCTGAATCAGTGCAGTGTCCTGTGAGTGTAACTACCAAAAAAGTTAACATTTGATATGAATGTACTGTATGTCACATTGTACAGTATATTGAGACTAGGGCGGCAAAACTGCAACTGATAGAATGTGCATTTGTTATATACTACAATATTTCTTCAAAAGCAGATCATGGAGACTTTTTAAATTGTCCACAAACAACAAACGTGATATCGCACACCTGTATATTTGACTGATATTTTTTATATTCAGTCATCGCAGGCTGGCACGGCAATCATTTCAGCAATGTTTGTGTGTGCTGTCTGCTTGTCACAAGATCGCATGCGTCATTAAATGAAACTAGCATGAAACTATTGTGTGCCATTTCAAACTTTTTTCCCCCGATCATTTTGAGGGAAAAACTGAACCATTTCAAAAATTGATCATCTGCGAATCAGCATATTAGAATGATTTCTGGATCATGTGACATTGTCGACTGGAGTAATGATGCTGAAAATTCAGCTTTGATAACAGAAATAAATTACATTTGAACCCTTTAACTGTCCCCCCGTCCAATTTACGGGACGCCTACATTTACTTTGTATTAGTATTAACTAATTGTACTATTGTACTTTGTATTAACTTTTCTCCAGTAAAGGCTGATTTATACTTCTGTGGCTTTCAGTGATGCGCTGGTCAATGTATAAATAACCTGCACCTGACCGATGTTTTCAACTAACCCGCCCGCAACTCGGACCACAAAAAAAGAAAATGAAAATATTGTACCCGACCCGCTTCCTGACCAGCATTTTTTAAAAGTAGTAAATGCGTCGCCCCTTTATATTAATTTAATGACTTAAATAGGCTACATCCTACAGGATAATAAGCTTTATGACCGCACACATAAGGCTTGCCACAAATAACTGGTTAAAGTAATGATTACGAATATGTCTAAATACATACAGTCAGCATCTAGTCATAGCTGGGGGCGTGGTGAGGGCGGAGTCGGGGTGGGGGAAAACACAGCGAACATTGTGTGTATTTGAATAACAAAAATGCACATATTGAGCGCTAATTCCCAGAGATGCGTAAAACAATTGTACCGTATTTTCCGCACTATAAGGGGCACTTAAAAGCCTTTAAATTTTCTCAAAAAAACGACAGTGCGCCGTATAATCCTTATATATGGATCAAGGCACTCTGTAAAAATGTTGACATTCCCTTTAGCACAGCTCCATCTAGTGGATGCATAACGCAAACCCAGTCAAACGTTTGACTGCAGTATCTTCTATTCTATGCGTCTTAGAATCCGGTGCGCCCTATACATGAAAACAGTTCTGAAATAGGCCATTCATTGAAGGTGCGCCTTATAATCCAGTGCGCCTTATAGTGCGGAAAATACAGTAGTCTCTTTTAACTTTAATTTCATATACACTAGTCCATATGGATATTTGATTCATTGTACAGCCCTACAGTAGATGTATTCATTCAAAAATAGCAACATTTCCATGACGTTCTGCTTTATACAGCAAGATCCATTTTTGACTGGATTCCGCGATTCTATCCTTGTCGCTTCGCAAACACAGACAGGGTGAATTTATGAATGAAATTGTGAAAGTTCAGACAAAACTAAGTTGTTACGTATCCTCACACTTTTTTTAAGTGGGTATTCGGAAATCCTTGGCCTTTTCTAGTGGGTATACGGCGTATACCTGCGCATCACGTAGACTACAGCTCTTAGCAGGTGCGTTTTCATGCGAGTTTAGGTTCGACACTAGGCTACATAGTTTTGCTTAAGGTAGAATGATAAGGCAAATTGTATGCATGCCACATTCTGAAACAACCTTACACAGTTTTGATAAGGTTAATAATGAACAATATTAACTTAGCCTGCCTGTGATGAAATGCCGACTGCACACACACATGCTTAGTCTTGGGATTCCACAACTTCCCTTGATCATCCTCACAATTTATTGCTTGTAGCTATTTTGTCATCCTTTCCGGTTCTGTATGTTTATTAGGAAGGATGTATAACTTAAATTAATAATTTTTTAGTTTATTGGATGTACAGAAAACGACAGTAACTCTTCGGCATGATTGTCCCATTTATTTCAATTGGCTCCAAGGCAATGTTTTCCCCCACGGGCTAAATTCACATCACATGACGGGGCATTCCCGGGGGCGTTCCCAGACCAACCGTCTGTATGTATTAGCAAGGAGAGATTTAATTATTTAGTAATAAACTGGTGTTTTCTGTGTCGCAGCGGACTCATGAGAGATGAGAAATGCATATTTCATATGGATTACATAATCAGAGTAGCCTATTTATTTTGGTTTGAATATTTTCGTTTAAAAGTAGACATTTCAAGCTTTCTGTGATATATTACCTATATTTCTTTTTAAACCAACTGACTGAAAGATTAAGACACTACCTGAACCAAAATTTCACCCAAAGTTTCGACAGCTTTTTTCTTAGCATTTTCAGAATCTGGAAAATTACGGTGGCTTATTACTGCAGTCAGTAGAGCGATATGAATGTGTGTGATGTACGGCATGATAAATGCTCGTCACTACTTCTGCCGAAATTTTGTCAGCCTGAGGGTCATTTGGTTTATTGAAAAACGATTGCACTGATTTGCATATTTCGCTTCACTTTGTATTCTCCACCATGCTGCTTAACCTGAACGAACAGCGCGCGCGCGCTCTCCAATTTAAGATGGTTTACAAGGTTGAGGAGGTGTTCGTGCACCAGTAAACAGTTTGATTGATGTACGACTCAGCCTATCGACTAACGCTTTTATTGTTCTTCTCTGAACTACTGGACATAAGTTAACAGTGCGCCTATGGACATATCCCTGTATTTATTAGGCAGGGTCAAATGAAAAAGCGGGACAGATGCTCAATTTGCGTGAGGCGGGACAAAGGGTAAAATTTATGTACTGTACAACATAAAGCGGGACAGGTGGTCACTATTCGCGCTAGTTATTCAGCCAATAAAGTGTAGGCCTATGCATTTCAAAATTGTGTCTAGTACTATACAAATTACAAAGGTTTAATTGGCATCTTTATTTCAAACGACCCAACCAACCGCGACCTGAACATCATAAAATATTTTTGGATAACTCGTAACCGTGGGTCACCCGCTCATTTTGGATCAACCCGTGCATCACTGGTGGCTATGCGTCAGTTTTTATTTATACTTCTGCGTCGTGGTCCAGGTTGAAGTGCAGTACACACTCAAACTGCTAGTCTGCAGTGTCCACGGACATGTTGCTGGTGTAAACCACAGTACCACGAAAAAAGCCAAAGAATATCAAATCATTAAATCATTTAAAACTACAAAAAGGGGACAACAACAGAATAAGAAAATATGGCATTCTTTCAATCTCCACAAGGACTTGTACCAGGGCAGATCAACATTGTTGGTTGCGGACAATGTATAATGCTATTTAGTATAACATGATTAAACTTGTTCTTCGTGTTATTTTATATAAGAAGGTGTAGCCTAACATTAAACTATATTACAGTGCACAAACACAAAAAACAAGTACATACAGGGAGGGGGGGGGGGGGGGGGGGTTCTAACAGAGCAATCACAGCGCTTGCAGTCTGTGTAGAATCAATGCGCTGTTAGATTTTTGGAGAGAAGCAGTCAGGCTACAGCATACTACATAGCCTACATGGCATGAGTAGCTACGGTGTAGAACTATTAGTTGGGCTTTACGGCTGTAATCAAAGCAGGTCTGCTTATGAATGCTACTTTATCAGATGATATGAAAATGCCATGGAAACTTTTCTGAAGACAGTCCTTTCCCTTCAGAGATGCATTCATATCAAACGCCTGTGACGGGTTTTGATTTTGCAACATGCATAGCTCATGATTATTCAACCAAGTCAAACAGCACAAACAAATCAATGTATGGGAAACATTGCTAATGTGTATCTAAATAACAGAAATGTGTTTAAATCATAGCACCGTTATAGAAAAAAAAATTGCAATGCATCTTGATATAGAATTGTCCAGCCCTACTGGAATCCTGTGTAATCTATGAAAGACTGCCATCATTCAAATGATGAAAAAGTACTGCAGTAAGTAAATGTATTTTGCAGCACCATGAAATAGAGCAGAAAATGAAACCATACCTAATTTCATCCATCCAATATATATTGTCATATCTCCCAGCCCTATCAGTAGCAGTCTTTGCATGACATTTAGGGTACTGCTAAGTAGGGGTGTGCACGGAGTGTCAAACATTCGAATATTCATTCTGCTCTAATTATTCGATAAATAAAAATATTCGAATTGACATTTTTGCTTGCCATAAAAAAGAAAAGAAAAAAAAGTCTACAATAGAACCTAATTCGGTCACTTTCTGTGATTCTCCACGGCATATTTGAAGATGCAAGCAAAAAATAATTAATGAATGAATAAGAACTGCGGTCTTCTATAGTACTTCAAATATGCCGTGGATCACAGAAAGTGACCGAATTCAAGAACATTGTTGCGGCATCTCTCAAGCAACAAATAAACACCGCTAACTGGTAGAATGCAAACTCTTCTCGCGTCCGCCCTAGACCCTCGGCACAAACATGTCAGATTTCTCGATGAAAACATGAGAGAAGAAAAAAAAACGTTTTTGAAAATTATCAGAGCATTTTCCTTGATGCGAGTGGTGCGGATGCAGCTGCCGCCACCAACGTTGAAGAGGATGCAATGCCCACTCGTCGGAAAAGGCTTAGCCAGTTCTTCAGCGATGATTACAGAAAGTCCAGCCGAGACGAGTGGAAACAGTTGTTGCTGGAGCCATGTATTCCAGCAGATGAGGATCCCATTCAGTGGTGAAACGAAAACACGAAGCGCTTCACAAAACTTATTCACTTAGAACACCGTTATTTGTGAGTCTGCCTCGCATTTTCTGTGTCTTTACACACCAGAACAGTGCGTGACGCGGCGCTGGCTCTCTGCTGCTGCTGTAGAGGGAGGCTTTTTTTTTTTTTTTTTTTTTTTACACACCTACGCCTACTGATAAAGGACACCGTCAACAGTTTTGACGGCAAAATAGACTATGTTTGACAGGTGCAATATTTGAAAATCGATAAATTTATTTTTTAAATTGCATTTATATCTGAATTTGTCAACCTATAGACTTTCAAACGTCAAAATGTCATAAATTAATATATATTTGTGTACAAAATGACAAACATATCTTATTATATTTTGCCTGGAAACGCTTCCAACACGCTTGCGTGTCGCGTGAAAAATAGGCGTCGGTTCTATTTCGAGCATGCACGCGTTTTCCGCGTCTCACGCAGGCAGTCTGCAAGCTCTAACCTGTTAACATGGGAGCCGAGTTCAAAACGGACACGCCACACAGCTGAGACGCTTGCGCCACGCATCCAGTGTGTCGCCGGCCTAAGGAGCCAACTTTCCTTCGATCATGTTTACATGCCTGTGTTTCTTAACAAGAACATGTAAAACAATAGAAAAAAAGAAAAAAAGATTTGCTGACAGTTTCAAAGTTTCAAAGTTAAGTGTAAGCTACATTCTGTACAATAGCCTAATTGCTGCAGGCTGCTTTACGTTTTTTCTTTGTTCTTTTTTTTTTTTTGCTTTTAATCTGTACTTTTGTTTGTTTGTTTGTACGCATTGTTAAAGGTTTTCAGCTACAAAACACGATGCGTTCAAGCTTATTGTGTGTAAGCTTGTTCAAAAATGACGGAAATGATAAATGTTGCTGAAAAATAACGTCTGTCACATTAAACTTAATTTAAATAAACGAATATTCGTTTTTTTGTGAGCTCAAATATTCGAATGTGATATTTGCGGAAAACGCCCATCCCTACTGCTAAGAGAATTTCTTACCCATTTTAGAGCATAGCAGTCTTTGAAATGGGTCCTCAGCAGCATTGATGGCCCATCATTCCTTTGGATACACTGACACTGCTTTTGTGAGAGTGAATCAGTCCAGTTGGTCTCTGCAAAAATAATTTGAAAATTTTGTTAAAAAAAAAAGGTGTTGATAAACCGAATGCAACATTTGATATCTATATACTATAAACATGTATTTTTCTTATATGGGATTAAAAAAAAAAAAAAAAAGACTATTTGAAGCTTTACAAGCCATTAACCAAACCAACCCAATGAGGTGAACCACAACATTATCAACCTTTATTTCATAAGTTTATGCTAGGATGCATAAAACTCGACAAAGCAGTTTAATAGATGACGCACTTATCTTTTGAATGAGCAATTTTTACTATACCAGTATTTTTTAATTGGCTGTTAAAGTTTATATTGGAATAATACAGGACACTTTTTCTTTTACAATTCGTTGGTGCAAAAATGCACACCTTTTGGAGAAATCTCGCACTCTGTACACTTTAAACTAACTAGCGGCGCCAGGATTTTTATTGTAGGTGGGCCTCCAGAAAACTGGATAACTATAACTAGGAAAGGCATTTATAAAAATGTGGTAAAATTAAGTTTTTAGCAAGGCAAGCTGGTTTATTAGACGTTAACTCTTTAAAATTATTAGCAGGTGCCTTGATTCAACCCCATTTTGATTATGCTTCCTCTTGGTACAGTAGTTGTTTCCAAGTTATGAAGAATAAATTGCAAAAGGCTCAAAATAAATTAGTTCTATGGAAGCATATGGGTAGAAATATTCAATTTGGAATGTAATATGCAAAATGACAATGCAATATGTAAAATGGCAATGCATTTCTGTATTTACATTTACATTTTCCAATACATTTGTGCAACATAATTCGTGCTGCTGCGACTTGCAAGAGACCCCGTCAAATTATTTCTAGGTTATAGTATTGTATAAATATTGTCCCACTAATAAAACAGTGCAAATATTTGTCTCCTTGGATAACAGTGAAGTGGAAATAAATAGTTAAATTTATGAAATAAAATTAAATAGGATTTTTTGGGAAGGTAAGTCTGGCCAGTTATACAGCAACACGAGTCAGATGAGTCTGAAGATCTGAGCTGAATTTGGTGAAACATTAAAGTTCTAGTCTGTGTCAATTACTCTCATAATATATAATAATAATACCCGTTATTTTTCGGTATAAGTTGCATCAGTCCAAAAATATGTCATGAGGAAAAAAACATAAGTCGCACTCATTTATTCAGAACCAAGAGAAAACATTACCGTCTACAGCCGCGAGAGGGCGCTCTGGGGTAGGCTACAGGAGCACTGAGCAGCATAGAGCTAATTGTACTATTTTTATTAGGGGTGCACCGAAATTTCGGCCGCCGAAAATTTTCGGCGAAATGGCATTATCGGTTTCGGGCCGAAAAAAAAAAACAGCCGAAAACGTAAACCGAAAATGAATGTCACCCGCCCCTCCCATCCGTGAGCAAGCGCTTAGGTTTCACTCACGGTCGAGCTGTTATCACGCGTCTGCCTATCAAAGATTAAGCATGTCAAAGGGCTGTCACAATCAAAAAAAGCTTGTCACAAAATCTGCACAATCGATCGGACCAACCAACACAAGTTTCGAAAACGAAAACAGGGAATCGATTTTAACGGCCTTCTCTCGGAGCGCGTCCAGCTCGTCACTATGCGAACGCGCGTCACACAGCAACTGCAGGTTCTGACACACACACACACACACACACACACACAGCCTATAAGTGCATAATATCAATGTAGCCTTCAGTAATGTTTTTTATTGATGTTATGGCAGTCCACATTGCTGACTTTTGCGCGTCTCAAGCGTCCTCTTTACGTTCGCCCTAATGCCGGTTTAGTTATATATATTTGGATTGGTGGATTTTTTTGCACAATTTTTAAAAAACTTTTATTTGATGGAACAAAACTTGAACAATTATTATTTATATTTATTGTAAAAAATATTTTATGTTTTGTTATGTAACTTAATAAAAGTTTGATTATTATATTGTGATTTTTCAATTCAGATCCATTAAATCCAAGCAATATATATATACACGTTTTTAAAAGCCATTTTCGGCTTCGGTTTCGGTTTTTGGCCAAGTGCATCCTAAATTTTCGGTTTCGGTGCAGAATTTTCATTTCGGTGCATCACTAATTTTTATTTCAGAAATGTAACTATATAAATTTTTACAATTATTTATCAATGTCACACACACACATACCTAGTGGCTTATGACTTAAAAGATGAGTGGTAAATGTTACAGACATGGAACTGTTCAGTCTATTATTGATTTTTATTTCCACTTCACTTCCAAAGAGACAGAACTATTTGCACTGTATTTATCAGTGGGACAATATTCATACCATACTACAACCTAGAAATAATTTGCAGTTCTCAGCAGCATGAATTATGTGCCCAGCTACATCTGATTAAAATATTATGCTAACAGTGAGCGGTGGTTTCAGACATTACAGTGCTTCACTCGCACTGACTCTTATTCTGCCTGAAAGAATGAAAAGACCAAGCTGAAGGTGGAGCGATTCGACCAATCAGATGAAAGCAGCGTTTCAGCTCCGCCCACAAGTGCGAATAAAATATTGAAGCCATAAACCGAAATGATCAAAACGTACACGCACCAACGGTCTTCTGTTCTCACTTGAATCCTCTTCTTGAGATTTGGGTCTCTTGACCTTCTGCAAGCCCCGCCTTGTTCATGCAGTGATTGACATGGTGCGAGGGGGCGGACATGTGATCGGCTTGGAATGCATTTTCAATGTGCGCATTGAATTTTGCTACATTCATTGCGGGACACTGAATGAAAATGCAATTGTAAGTGTCTTGACTGTGAGTGTTAATGCATTTAAGAAAAATAGCATTTAAATTATAATGTTGCCACAGTTTTTGCTTGAACATGTTATACATATCTAATCATTTCTGTAATACATTTCCATTTTAATTTTGCAACTTATAAAGTGTTAAAATTAGTTTTCATTTTACATATTAAAACTGGTGTATGAAATGGCAAACAAAAATTATGTAATTTCATTTTCATTTTGCACCAAACGTTGCACAAACGTATTGGAAAATGTAAAGGTAAAAACAGAAATGCATTGTCATTTTACATATTGCATTCTCATTTTGCATATTACATCCCAAATTGAATATTGCTACACAAACGCTTACATATACAGGTCCTTCTCAAAAAATTAGCATATTGTGATTAAGTTCATTATTTTCCATAATGTAATGATAAAAATTAAACTTATATATTTTAGATTAATTGCACACCAACTGAAATATTTCAAGATTTTATTGTTTTAATACTGATGATTTTGGCATACAGCTCATGAAAACCCAAAATGCCAGTCTCAAAAAATTTGCATATTTCATCCGACCAATAAAAGAAAAGTGTTTTTAATACAAAGAAAGTCAACCTTCAAATAATTATGTTCAGTTATGCACGGAATACTTGGTCGGGAATCCTTTTGCAGAAATGACTGCTTCAATGTGGCGTGGCATGGAGGCAATCAGCCTGTGGCACTGCTGAGGTGTTATGGAGGCCCAGGATGCTTCGATAGCGGCCTTAAGCTCATCCAGAGTGTTGGGTCTTGCGTCTCTCAACTTTCTCTTCACAATATCCCACAGATTCTCTATGGGGTTCAGGTCAGGAGAGTTGGCAGGCCAATTGAGCACAGTAATACCATGGTCAGTAAACCATTTACCAGTGGTTTTGGCACTGTGAGCAGGTGCCAGGTCGTGCTGAAAAATGAAATCATCTCCATAAACCTTTTCAGCAGATGGAAGCATGAAGTGCTCCAAAATCTCCTGATAGCTAGCTGCATTGACCCTGCCCTTGATAAAACACAGTGGACCAACACCAGCAGCTGACATGGCACCCCAGACCATCACTGACTGTGGGTACTTGACACTGGACTTCAGGCATTTTGGCATTTCCTTCTCCCCAGTCTTCCTCCAGACTCTGGCACCTTGATTTCCGAATGACATGCAAAATTTGTCCAAAAGTCCAGTGCTGCTTCTCTGTAGCCCAGGTCAGGCGCTTCTGCCGCTGTTTCTGGTTCAAAAGTGGCTTGACCTGGGGAATGCGGCACCTGTAGCCCATTTCCTGCACACGCCTGTGCACGGTGGCTCTGGATGTTTCTACTCCAGACTCAGTCCACTGCTTCCGCAGGTCCCCCAAGGTCTGGAATCGGTCCTTCTCCACAATCTTCCTCAGGGTCCGGTCACCTCTTCTCGTTGTGCAGCGTTTTTTCCTTCCCACAGACTTCCCACTGAGGTGCCTTGATACAGCACTCTGGGAACAGCCTGTTCATTCAGTAATTTCTTTCTGTGTCTTACCCTCTCGCTTGAGGGTGTCAATGATGGCCTTCAGGTCGGCAGTCTTACCCATGATTGCGGTTTTGAGTAATGAACCAGGCTGGGAGTTTTTAAAAGCCTCAGGAATCTTTTGCAGGTGATTAGAGTTAATTAGTTGATTCAGATGATTAGGTTAATAGCTTGTTTAGAGAACCTTTTCATGATATGCTAATTTTTTGAGATAGGAATTTGTGGTTTTCATGAGCTGTATGCCAAAATCATCAGTATTAAAACAATAAAAGACCTGAAGTATTTCAGTTGGTGTGCAATGAATCTAAAATATATGAAAGTTTAATTTTTATCATTACATTATGGAAAATAATGAACTTTATAACAATATGCTAATTTTTTTGAGAAGGACCTGTAGTTCGGATTATTTTAAAAGTACATTCTAGATCGCATTTACATAGTGAAAGTTTTAAGGAGTTAGGTTTATTGACTGTGGGGGAAAAAAGGTGATATTTTTAAAAATGGGTATGACAGAATTGTCAATGTGGTTCCAAGTTATTTAGAAAATTATTTTTATATGGCGAGTCAGCAGCATTCCTATAAAACTAGGGGTAGAGATTTTAATATTTGTCCATGTAAATTTAAGTTTGGTGGGGACATTTTTTTTTTATATACTAGTGCTATAGCATGGAATAAATTACCAGCTTCAATAAAGGGAGTAAAAGAATCAGAGTTTTAAAAGATTGGTAAAAAGAGGTCTGATTGATGAGGGTAGTTGTGGTGATTTTATTGGAAATTGTGTGAATTAGTGGTGTGTCGTCAATTGTGATTTATATTAGTCAAATTGGTGAATTCTCTACTATATTGTTAATTAGATTTAATAAATGTGATTATAATTAAGACATACTGTTGCTTTGTCTGTTCTGCACATCTACATAACCTTTATTTTAACATTGAGGGCCTCAATGGAAATAATAGGTTAATAGGTTTCTGATTGGTATCGAAAATATTTGAATGAAACCCAGCCCTAGCAGCTCCTGTTTTTCTATCAATTAAGACCTCTTAAATGAAAAGACGTTTGTTATAGCCTACTATAAATAAAAAATATTAATTATAACCTTAACTGTAATAAAACTGCACTTAAGGGTGCTTTCACACTTGGTTCACTTGCCTGGTCCGAACCAGAGTTCGGTTGCTCCCCCCTCCCCCTGCCCCCGCTGGACTGTGTTCATATAATATTTGAGTCCGAACCGCGGATTGCTTGCGTCATCAAGCCAGCAGCTGTTTACCCCGTTGCTTGGTAAAGACAGCGCAGAAGGCGGCAAATGCACAACATTACTCTCTGCACTTATGTATTACGTTTTTGAACTGTTCGTTTTGTTTATAAAGCTTCGGTACATAACGGTCTTACGAATGTACTGAAAATGCTCTAAAGAACGTTGAAGGCGAACATAAATGAGATGTACAGCTCTCTGCTTGCAGCACGTCAGTCACACTCATGAGGAAAGTGAGTAAAACACACAAACACATTTTCATCAAGCATAAGCAGCGAACCGTACCAGAGTTCACACGAAGCGTACCCCCAGACCACCGTTTTTAAGTGAACTCGGGTACGGTTCGCGGGTGCGCATCAGAGTACGGAAGACAGCGTTCACATCATCCAAACAAACTGAACTCTGACATCAATCGAACCCGGGTGCGCACCAAAAGTGCTAGTGTGAAAGCACCCTAAAATAATTAAGACTAAGTTCCCTGTTACAGAAGCTTTAAACAAATGACCCCTAATGAAACTTAATCATGGTTTTAACTACTAAAAGTGTAGTAACCACTGTGTATTGACTACAATTTATATAAACTGTTTTACTACAAATATCATGGTTAAAGTATGGTTAGTGAAGCAAACTACAGTAACCATGATTTTAGGGGTTATATAGTGAAACCATGGTTAATTTTTTTAAGGAACACTCATACTTAAACATGAATACAGAAGCCTGTGTTTAAATAAAATGCTATCAGGTAGAAGAAATTACGATGCGAGTTAATGTCTTGCAGTCATTAAGATAAAAAAATGCAACTTAAGTCACCCTTAGAAATTATTAATAATAAAAACGACCATGTTGACCCACAATCAAACATATACATTTCTGAAATTGAGTAGGTAGGCGATTACATTTTTTTAATTTAAATTATATAATAAACACTATTTTTTTTGCCTTAATTGTTATTCCTTATTTATGAAAAAAAAACTCTACAGCGTCGCAATAGATCTCTAAACTCCATCTGTTGCATGGTCCCCAATCAGGCTAATTTAACGTCACACGCGAGCCAAACAACAAACCATTTAACTCCTGTCAAATTGTAATGTTTTATAAAGCATTTAAAATGTAAAAACCAAAACGTATGGCTACTTTGTATCTGTGGCGACATCTTGTCAAATGAATGTCAAATATCTTACTGATAATCAAGCGCGGATTCGAGTGCCGGGTGATGGCAAACTTCATCCAAAGAAGATCATTGTCACAATGAAACAATGGCTGATAGACGTCAGACACCACGACTCCATCCAAATTCTGCTGATGTCCTTGATGAACAAACAAATGGGTTTTATGAGAAGTCAGTCACACAAAATAACTTTTAAATGATCAAAGTGTTTAATTATTGAAAAACCGCTTAACTTACTCAAGTATCGCCAAGTCACAGGTTCTCTGGGAAATTCCTCAAATTCTTCATTTTGCGTGGGATTCGGTCTATTTCGTCCCGCGTTTCGCCATTTATCATTCAAGCCGTGGTCTTCACACGCGTGGCACTTGAACGTGTTTTCGATCGAAACATCTGCTAGATCTCTTGAAGATGTAGTGTTCAGATATACTTTACAAACATCATCATGCGCATCTTGGGTTCTCAAATACAACCTCTCCAAGTCTGCCGGAGACTGCTGTGCTTTGAGCGACTCGTGGGCTCGATTTGTATCAATTATTGCATCTTCGTCGATAAAATGGGCTAATGTAAATATTACAAATTCCCAATTTATCCATAATGCTATCAAGAACATCATAAATCTCATGTTCCACGTAATTTTAGGGCTGAACATGACATGTCACGAACCCAGATAACGTTTGGGGAAAAACTAAATCAAGCCTAAAAAAAAACCCCCTCCGGCCTAAGTGACCCTAAAAAACAGGCCAAACACTTACGTGCACACGTCAGGTCCTATTTATGAACTGCGCGGACCAATCACAGATTGCCGTGATGCAACGCCGTGTTAGAAAGTTTGTTTGTTCTTTTTTTCTTTTTTTTTTCCTTTTTTAATATAATGTAATCTGTTTTCATATAATAGCCTACAATATTTAATAAAAATGTCTGGCTTAAATTTTCTGTTAGCCTATAAAATACGATTATTGTACACTTGCTTATAATCATGAAAGCAGCATGAAGTTTATCATATAGGCTAATTATTTGTCTTTTAATTTCAGGATACTTCCAGTTCTTTTGCATCTCAGGACAGAGTTTTTGCAGCAATACCCAGCTAGACTTCTGTACATTTTCAATGTTGTCTACATACATCTTATTGATTCATTTTAATTGATTAAAAATCAAATAAAGAGGAATATGACACACCAGTGTTTAATGAACAAGGAATTCCTTAAAATATGAAGGAAAAAAAAATAATGTGTATATATAGTTTATGTTTATGTGTTGACTTATGTAAATGAATGTTCAAAATGATCGTAATCCCAGTGTACATTTATTCATTTATTCATTTATTTATTTATTTATTTATTTGAATATGTGGAACCAGAAGGACATAAATGACATTTCACCAACTTTATAGGTCGGTTGAAACAAAAATTTAACATAGTTTGATCTGACTTTGTGTACTGATTTTATTTTATTTTATTTTTAATAATTTACTTTGCCCTTTTGTCACTAATCAAGTAGTATTCCAAAAAAAAAGCAGAGAAATGTCTTTGCGCTGACAAAGGCAGTCCAACAGAGGAGGGAGGGTGGGGGTTCAAGAGATGGGTGTGGGGTAAGTGAGGACAAGCAATGCAAAAGGGGCATAGTTCATAAGGCCAGTAGATGCAGTAGATGAAGAGAGGAGCCTGGAGCAGGAGGAGCCAGGTGGGGAACCAGAGGCCAGCCAGGATAGCAGCCCATGGTGGAGTCGACGGTGGGAGGAGCCATGGTGGAGATTGGGCCGACAACACCAGGGGGCTGACAGAGACAGAGCCAGAGAAAGAGCAGCCCAGGATGGAGACGGAGAGCCGTAGAGCCAGGGTGACACCGAGGATCCAGAGGGCCAAGGTGGAGCTGGTGGCTCAGGTGACTGAGTTGGAGGTGGGGATCCAGAGCAACAGAGGACCGAAGTGGAGCTGGAGGGAAGGAGGAGCCAGAAAGAGAGGGGTGGAGGGATGGAGGCTCACTTGTTGTGTCAGCCATTTTGACTCATGTGCTATCCACAGGCTTTACCCTCCATACATTTCTCAGTGCTAAAATGGCATACAGTAGGTGCAGTTACACCCTTTTGGACCCAACTGGCTCAATTTTTTCAGTGTTAAGTCTTTTGGTTTCTAATGAATAACTTAATTATGAATTTACTTGTGTCCTTTTGGCAGTAGAAAGAGCTCAAGACCTTTCATTTGATATATATAAATCTCCATTTCACCCAAAATGTCACTTACGCCCTTGTGGTTCTCACCCCTTTTGCTTATACATAAAAATTGTAACATTTAATCTTACGCCAATTCAGCATGGTTTAAGAAGGGGACAAATTTTCAAGAAAAATAAGAACTGAATGTACATGTGAAGGATTGTGTATTTAATTAAGTGTACCATAAGAGTCAAATAGAAAGGGTCAACAGATAGCCATAAAAAATAAGAGATAACTTCTTTGTGTTCTCTTTATATGAGTAAAAACATAAATACTGTGTGTGTATACTGAACTCTGCTGAGAGCTCTCCTGACTGTACTGAATAAAACTGAGGGATGGAAAACTTCATCTTGCATGAATTCATTTTCAGCTTAACCTGCATAGTTATTGATGTTTTTTGTTTTGTTTAATGTTTTTACAGTTTTTGTTGAACAAAACCATAATTTGACATAATTTTCATCTTTTACAAAATTGCAGTTCTATTTATAGTTTTGTAATTGTTTTTATGTTCATATCCCCATATTATCCCCATACCACATATTATATCCTAATGTTTGGGGAGTTAACTGCTTTCATGTAGATATTAAGTAGTTTTATTGTTACAGCCCAGTCATATACAAAAAGCTTGTCTTTGTCTTGCCTAAATCATAATGTCTTTTTTCCTTATTGGTTTTGCAGATTTAATGCTCTTGTGTAATAAATTAACTTGATATTTTGTATCGTATTTCCCCAAAACACAAACACAAATAACATTGTACTTGACACATCTCTCCAATTATTACTTGACTGGGCACTCAAACCATTTGTTCAGTGTGATATGAAAATTAACAGCTCAGTGTTGCACCCTTTCAGAGCATGTAACACTTGCCTACAGCAAAAGGTTTTTCTTAGTAGAGTCCATTGAGGGAAGTCCAAAGACAAATAGTCTGGGTTTATCATATGTGCCTGGGAAAAGTTTCTGACATTGGGGGATTAGAGCAAACTCAGTGAAGTCAGTGCCAATCCAATCCAAAGTTTATCTGGTGACAGCTGTGTTGACTCTCTCTTGGGACAGACTACAATTTTTTTTTTAGCAGACCACTGCATTTTGACTTCTACAAAGTGAGAATTTGCATTTTGTCTCCACTAGTTGCACTTATAATTTGCTTAATATAAAACAGCTTCAAAGATGAGGTTGATGAAGAGTGATTTTAATGTTATATAATATTTAAAATAAAACTTTCCTTGTTCATGATTCATTGATGAACTCTCACACATGAGCTTCAGTTAAGCACTGCTGACATGCATGTGAGGCTGCTACTGCACGGTCGCGGTGATTTTGCCAAGTAAGACATGTTCCTGGATCAACATCTGATGATCCTGGATCAACATTATTCTCCAAAAATATAGACTAAACCCAATCCCTACCCCTAAACCTAACCCTAACCATAATTTATTCCTAAAATCAGTGGGAAATAATAGCTGATTAACAAGGTTGTAGAAGCACCTAACTCTGATTGTAAGCCTAAGACAGATATTTTCTGAAAAGTTATATCTCAATTCTGATTGGTTGATTGTAATGTCGTTCCAGGATCAACAAGGATGTTGATCCAGGAACATGTTGTACTTGGTGAAATCACGCTCGCTGCTACGGCACCTAGATCAACAGAAAAGATGTATATTAATATAAGAAAATAATATACAATGTAAATTAAAGTTTAAAATGTACTAGCAAAGCATATTATATTTCAGATCAGGACTTCCCAACAAGGAGTTTGTGGTCATGTAGGAATTCATGAGGTCATGAACTGCCAGAATGAAATATCTATAATTCAATAAATTATCGAAACTGAACAAAAAAATCAGTTGCTTAATTATTTCCAGATTTTTGTGAAGTCATTATGTTTATTGAAAGGTTAATGTTACTTAAAACAAATAATAGGGATTTGGCTGACCAAAAAAAAAAAAAAAAGGTTCGGTTGGTTTAGATAAACTTACCAGAAGAGATCGCTCAGCCAGCCATGACATGTTTTATAAAAGCTTGGATAAAGAACAGATTAATTTCAATGAGTTAACTTCATTTCATTAATTTTGTCAATAGAGGGAAGTCTTGAGTAACTGTTCTTACCTTCATAGTTAATACAACCATTTGTGTCCTCCTGCCCTGCCAGCAACTGATCCACTTCACCCTCAGACAGTCTCTCACCTGGAATTGAGCCAATGAGCAAAATCAAAATCACTTTATTATTAATGTGGTTTTATTTTATTATTATTATGTATTTATTTTATTTTATTACACTATTATATATTTTAAGGTTTTTAAAATTTGACCACAATCAATGGTCACATATATTTTTGTTTGTTTGTTTTTGCCACATTTTCCCTCCGTAATTCCATACCCAACGTAGCAAGCACATGGCGGAGTTCAGCCCCCATGACTGTTCCATTGCCTTCTTTGTCAAAAACCCTTAGGCCTTCCACAAAATCTTCAAATGTGCCCCTTCCAGTAGATTTTGAAACTTGTTGAAACATAGGCAGGAATGTCTCAAAGTCGATCAGTTTGGATTCCATCTCTGAATGACACAATTTAAATACAGCAATTAGTAAATTCTTAAATTATTTATATTTTTTTCACAATCTAATATAAATATACAGTTCAGCCGAAAATTAAAAATCCAAATGTCCTCCATTGACTTTATTTGAATGGGGGCTGAGACTTTTTTCCATGAAGGATCTACTTCTGGGTTTCATGCAAGAAATAAAGTCATACAGTTTTGGAACATGAGGATGAGTGTCAACTATCCCTTTAAGATTTCATAGCACAACTGCAAAAAGTAAATGTTATATTTAGTTAGTCTCCTTTGTCACCTGTGTTGTGTTGATATGTCCTAATGCATTCCTGCGGTTGGAACAACACTTTGACTTAGTGAGCCATCATGATGAGGATTAACTGGAGCTCAGCATTCAGAGAATCACTTTCAGATGTCACAGGGATCTTGACTGCTAGTGACATCTTTGACATTTGTGAAAATTAACACTCCAGTAATCTTTGTGACATATGTGTTAAGTCTTTCCTTTGGTTTGATCCTGAAGGATCCCATGGGATGCAGGAAAGCAATAGCTTGAGTCATTTTATAGACAAGTTATTCTCAACCATGTTACTGGAGCCACCCAACATTGCATACATAGTTTTGCAACTACCTTCAGGCTTTGGTTTTCCAAGAACATTCAAAACTTCAGCATTGGTTGGGTTCTGACCCAAAGCTCTCATCACATCTCCACACTGAGCTAGTGAGATCTTCATCTCCCCTGAGGGAGTTCCGGCGAACAACAGGAAAGCTTCTCTGAACTCTGTATAAATGTGAAATGACAAAGTTAGTTCATTAAAATTAAGTTGATCAAATTATCTTTTCAGGCTGTTCCTTACCTTCAAGTTGTCTAGCACTGAGATTACCCTGAAACCCAGAACAAGAGATTGTTTTTTAGTTTTTGTAGATGTTTATGATTTGGAATTTGCACTAATTTATAGTCATTTTATTTTATTTATTTATTGGTTTATTTAACAATGCAGTATATCATTTCAATAATGGTCCACATACAGGCTTCTAGCCAAAGGCAGCGCCAGTCCCTGGTTAGGCTTTATTAACAACAGTAAAACAAGAAATCACACAAAAAAACTAAGCAAAAGTAAAAATTATAACATTAATAATAATAATAAAGTGCTGAGGCTGTGTACGACCATCAGTATTCACAACATTGTTTGAACCACTTTTTTAAATTTCTTTCTAAAATGTTCAACTCTGTTTGCATATTCATGTTCAGCTGGCAGGCTTTTCCTTGAACTGAAAATGTGGGTTGTGCAGATTTAGTTTTTCCTCTACTGTGGAATTCTAATTAGTTGCACCTCTTGTATAGTGATCCCCTTACTACTCTGCTTTGATATTAATTGGCATATAATTTCTAAAACAAGATTATTTAAACATTTAAAAACCATTTTGGTTTCTTGTCCAAAAGTTTATATAGAGATCTTACAGGTAAATATATAAATTCAATTATGGTCATATAGTGCTGACTCGCACTTGAAATATATTTTTGCATTTTTTGATCATTCATGATCTTCTACCATGTTCTTAACTGCACAGATGTTAGCGTCATATGTTAAATAACAGTCTGGCAGTTATTCTGCGATCATTTTTCCTGGCACCATGAATAATCTCCCCTCAGTCTGTTTATGAGATCATACCATCCATGTACGTCTCCCTGGAGAGTCTAAGGAAATGTGTGAATGCAGTGGTGTGTAGGACGACCTCATAGCTCAGTAGCAGGTGTGTGTAGATCCATGTAAAGAACATCTACTGGAATCTGGCCATGAAACAATGTGTATTGTACAGTTCATGCCCAGGCAATTACATAACTGCTTAGCAAAATGTGCCATTTTATTAATAGAAATGATCACTGAGAAATACTGAGCATATTATTATTAATAATAATAATATTTTAATTACCGTTTGCATTTACGTCCACACCATTTTGGTTATTCACCATTATTTTGCCTGATATTGAAGATTTACAGACCAATATTATATATTTAATTGTTTCCACCCTTTAAAAGTTAATCTTGCTTTAAACTGAATTGTGATTTTTTTCTTTAGAAGCACATATGTGAGTTCTTGTGCATATTTCTTTAAAAAGTTATTAATCTTGCTTTACATTATAATGTAATATTTATGTTAGTTTTAGTGTTTATTTATTTATTATTTTCCTATAAATTTCAGTACTAATACATCTCTATTTTAAATAAATATGTGGACATTTTCATTTTAGAAACTTTTGATCATTGTGCCTCATTTTAAATTTTTCAAAAGATTAAACCCTAATTTTGATTAAACAATGCTTGTCAGTAATGTGAAAATCTAGATTTAGAATCTATAATTTAGTCTTTTTAATTTAGAAAAAAAAACGTACACATTTAAATATAGACACCAACCACAATTGTGGGCCCATCAATCCAGCCCACCAGACAACGGAGTAACATTAAATACCATAACATTACACAGAGACTTACCGCAGCGACAGGATCATATTTGACAGCTGGATTTGGAGGAGAAGCTGGTGCTTTGGCTGGTTCTGGGGCTGCTGCCACTGGGGCTGGTCCAGGTGCAGGGGTGGCTTTTTCAGGAGGTTTTGTAGCTGACTCTGGTGTTGCAGTTGAGGCAGAAGCAGCTGTTTCCAGTTCTGGCGTTGTTGGTTTAGGATCGGCTGCTGATGCTGGTTCTGCTGCTCCAGAAGCTGGTTCTTCTTTTGGAGCTGGGGCTGACTTTCCTTCTTTTTTGGACATTGGCTTTTGTGAAGCCATGGTGGTGTAGTCACAACAAGTGAATGGACAAAAATGAAACCTTATTCAAATGTTTGACTGGTGTTGATTGGTACGAGTCGGAGCCCTATATGTTATATACTCAGCTCTATCTCCCTAAATTTGCTGCACCTCCCTAATATTACTCACATTTCTAAAAAAGGAAAGAATGTTGTGACTCCAGTGGGTCCACTAAACTTCACAGGATATAAATCCCCTCCCCATTTTACATTGTCATACCTTTTCTGTCTGGTCACAGCATGACAATATTTTGTATTAGGTACTATAAATGTGTAGATGGATATGACATTTTGTGTTCTGCTACTTGACATCATCCTGACATATAAAGGATAAGTAAGGATGAGAGCAGCAGTAGGAGAGCTTTTAATAGACACAAATGCTGCAGCTTAACTGTACCCTACACAATAACACCTCATTTACACCTGCTCTGCTTTTTCAAAGCATATGGGCATTTTTGGTCCTGTGAACTTTTGGAAAATATATTGCCTCACTTTTAACTTTTCACACACTCTTAAATTATTAGCTAATAATGTCTAGCTTTAAACATACATACCCACAAACCTAATTTTCTAAGTCATTTTCTCCATTTACACCATCAACATCTTTCACATTTTCCATCACATTTCAAATGATGTATACTGTTGCAAAATTGTTGGTCATAAAGGAAATTACACCTTAACTGAAGAAAATAAATTCAACAAAAAATAAATAGAAAATACATTTTACACAATAAATAATGAAAATATTATGATTATTTCACTTGAAATAAGATGTGATGGCTTGTTATATATATAAAGGGTAAAAGTCTGGATTTGTTTATATTATATATATTATATATATATATATAGATACATTGACCTTCATTGCTGCCTCGATAGTTTCTAAACATACCAATGAATATTCACACATTCATTTCTGCATTTTCAAATTCTCACTTTTTCACTTTAAACACCTCTGAATATTGTATGAATGTATCGCTCTGCTCAAGATTTTCTGCTTTCAGTCTACACCAACCTCAGCTCCTCAGGGGAAGGACAGGCTTTAAAAATGGATGGACGGGTGGCATGGTCAATCTTCAACATACAGAATAAGCATTACTGTCCTCTTAATTACAGGAAAAATAAACGCCTAATTCCAAAATCCTGTAAAACACACAATAAGCTGCATTAAAATCAAAATCGTTTGTCAACCAACACTTTTAAAAATGTTTTTAATTATAATATAAAACAGACTGTGGTTTGGAGGGACTTTGTCATTTGCATACCTCTGAAGTAATGTCATCCTTTCAACTTATAAATAGTGATTTAAGTTCACTCATGCAGTAAATGGTGCTGGATAAAAGACTCATTTAACCCCCCTAGTGTGAAAAAGCAGGCAGGTAGAATGAATGCAGAGACACACTCACACACTGTTACACACACACACACACACACACACACGTACACGCACACGCACAAACACACACACACACACACACACACACACACACACACACACACACACACACACACACACACACACACAACAGTTCATTTCAAGGTTGCGTTAGATGCAGAATGTTATTATTGTAAATATAATGGAAGGAAACCCGTACCCAACTATTATTAAATTTGTTTTAAGTATCAGTGATACTTTAATGGTGTGAGGTGAGAAGGGCCCTTTGTACATCCCCCATCTGTTGCATTAAATCGGTTGGAGAGATGAGAATTACTCTGAATGAGCACTGGGATATTTGTGTACTGACAAAAACAACAGACAATAGAGCTACGCTTTATGTTGGGCAACACAACGGACCTACATATTTTAGACCGGGAATTATTGTAATTGTAAGAAAAAACATCATGGACCTTATAGGTGGTGTTATTATCTGGTCTCTTATAATTACATGTGAAGGGGTAGGTTTGAATGTTGGCACTTTTTTCTTTAAAATGGCAACAATTAAATAAAACATGAAAAAAAACTTAAACTAAAGAGCATTTCAAAGCATTTATTGGAAGTTCTTTGTGTCGTTGATGTGCATGTACAGTATTTATGTTTTCCATGTTTAAACAATTCATCCAATGTTCTATTGCATCTACAAAAGAAGCTGATTGTCAGCTCAAAAACAGTTTAAAACAGTCTTCAACTTTACAGGGTTTTTTTTTTACGATTGCTTATATACAATTTTAAAAACAAGGCTCATTTTGTCAAAACACTACACACAATTAACACATCCACACACACAAGTATCATAACATTCATCTCAGATCTTTTGCAAAATGAAGCACTTCGTTCAAAACTTTAATTTAACAAAACCCAATTTTGGTACCATTTGGCACACACATGGTTCATACAGTTGGATTCTGTTTGAAGCACTTAGACACTGGGTACAATCTTAAACACTTTTAACATTCCTATTTTTATGCAGTTTTTAATTTTTTTTCTTTTTTTTAAGTTATTGTTAAAGTACAATAACTTACAAACCTGATTCCAAAAAAGTTGGGACACTGTACACATTGTGAGTAAAAAAGGAATGGAATAATTTACAAATCTCATAAACGTTTAATTTTTTAAGTGAGACATTTTGAAATGTCATGCCGGATATTGGCATTTTAGATTTCTTGAGAGCTACACATTCCAAAAAAGTTGGGACAGGTAGCAATAAGTGTCACACTCCTGGACTCTTTATGTGTGGTTTTTGCCCCTGTGACCCAGTATCTGTCTCTCCGTGTTTGGTTAATTTGATTCCAGATGTGTCTAGTTTCTTTCTCATGTGTTCCATGTCCCCGTTAATTAACTTATTCCATGCACCCATCTGCCCTTCGTTATCCTGTCCTTAAATACCCATGTCTGTTCAGTCTGTGTTTGTTGGGTCTACAAACCACATACGTGTGTTTTCCTCTGTAGTCCATGTTGGATATACCCTGTGTTGGATTATTAAAGTCTTATTTTGCTTATCCATAGCTCTGTGTTCCTTCCAGGCAGCTTGATGTGACAATAAGAGGCCGGAAAAGTTAAATATACATATAAGGAACAGCTGGAGGACTAATTAGCAAATTATTAGGTCAGTTGGCAACATGATTGGGTATAAAAAGAGCTTCTCAGAGTGGCAGTGTCTCTCAGAAGTCAAGATGGGCAGAGGATCACCAATTCCCCCAATGCTGCGGTGAAAAATAGTGGAGCAATATCAGAAAGGAGTTTTTTAGAGAAAATTGCAAAGAGTTTGAAGTTATCATCATCTACAGTGCATAATATCATCCAAAGATTCAGATAATCTGGAACAATCTCTGTGCGTAAGGGTCAAGGCCGGAAAACCATACTGGATGCCCGTGATCGTTGGGCCCTTAAGCCTGGAACACACCAAGCCGACGGTCGGCCGTGGGGCAGTTTATGTGAGTCGGCCGACTAAGTTTCCTCAGTGTGTTCCGCACCATCAAATGAAATTGGTCCTCGTCTGCTTTTCTTCTGCCGATTCGACATGTTGAATCGGCGTCGGGCCGTCGGTGAAAGAGGGAACTCTGATTGGCTGTTCAGCTTAGTGAACGAGTCAGTGGACGAGAATAATAGCAAAACAGCGAGCAAAGTCAAAATGGTACAGATAGAGCTGTACAGAGGCTGTTCTAATGATATGTCATCTTACCTGATTGTTCCTTGGCGAATATTTCAATATTAACACGAGAGGAGTGGAATAAAGAAAGTGTTTAGCAGGGTTAATATTCAAAACAGTAAGCACGCGCTGCTTTGTTTACGGTTTGTATAACTTCAGCCGGCAGCGTCAGTTTCCCTTTTTGAATGACGAATATAGACGATTATATCTGCAGAAATAGACAGTTGTCTCATTTACACGCAGGCGCAGAACACGCATTCTACCTAACAGTCGGCAGTAGTTCTCTCGTGTGTTCAAGTGCAGATTTTTACCCCGACGCGAGGCGACAACACAGTTGGCTTTCATCAGCGCTAGTTCGTCGGCATCGTCTTGGTGTGTTCCAGGCTTTAGTCAGCACTGCATCACATACAGGAATGCTACTGTAATGGAAATCACAACATGGGCTCAGAAATATTTCCAGAAGACATTGTCAGTGAACACAATCCACCGTGCCATTCGCCGTTGCCGGCTAAAACTCTATAGGTCAAAAAAGAAGCCATATCTAAACATGATCCAGAAGCGCAGGCGTTTTCTCTGGGCCAAGGCTCATTTAAAATGGACTGTGGCAAAGTGGAAAACTGGTCTGTGGTCAGATCAGATCTTTTTTGATAACTGGGACGCCATGTCATCCAGATTAAAGAGGACAAGGACAGCCCAAGTTGTTATCAGTGCTCAGTTCAGAAGCCTGAATCTCTGATGGTATGGGGTTGCAGGAGTGCGTGTGGCATGGGCAGCTTACACATCTGGAAATGCACCATCAATGCTGAAAGGTATATCCAAGTTCTAGAACAACATATGCTCCATCCAGAGGTCGTCTCTTTCAAGGAAGACCTTGCATTTTCCAACATGACAATGCCAGACCACATACTGCATCAATAACAACATCATGACTGTGTAGAAGAAGGATCTGGGTACTGAAATGGCCAGCTGCAGTCCAGATCTTTCACTCATAGAAAACATTTGGAGCATCATAAAGAGGAAGATGCGACAAAAAAGACCTAAGACAGTTGAGCAACAAAGGCCTGCATTAGACAAGAATAGGACAACATTCCTATTCCTAAACTTGAGCAACTTGTCTCCTCAGTCCCCAGACGTTTGCAGACTGTTATAAAAAGAAGAGGGGATGCCACACAGTGGTAAACATGGCCTTGTCCCAACTTTTTTGAGATGTGTTGATGATATGAAATTTAAAAAACTTTTTTCCCTTAATGATACATTTTCTCAGTTTAATAACTGTCACTCACATTTTTTAACATAGACTTTATAGTGCACGATCCAAACTTAAATTTTTATAATTCATGAATGAAAACATTAATGAAAACATGAATGAGTAACATATTGATGCACCGTTTACATGGTAATGTAATGTCTGATTTTAAAATGGGTTTAAAGGATGAATTTTGAGATTTTAAGTTTTCAGTCGATATATAATTTCTGATGATTTCTAAAATGTGATAGAGAAAAAGGCAACGAAGTTTAAACAAAGGTCAAAACTCCTGTTATAATGTAGATTTTTGAGGGTACACTCTTGTCATAATTTAATCTATTACTTTTCCTACATAATTTTAAACAAAAAACATTGGTAAAATATATAGTCGGGAGTCTTAGACCTTTCCGACGATATATAGTTTGTCAAGATTAGATAAGATTTAATTGTAAAATTGTGAAGTAAATATAGGTGTCCCATACACGGGACAGGGTGACAGTTAAAGGGTTAAACATCTGATATGTCATCTATGTTGTATTCTGAATAAAATATTGAAAATTGAAACTTCCGCATCATGCATTCTGTTTTTATTCACAATTTGTACAAGTGTCCCAACTTTTTGGGAATCGGGTTTGTAATTTGGAAAGCAGAGTTTTTAAATGGCAAAGAAGTGACATTATGTTAGATTTCTATGTCTAATGTAGAGAAGTGTGTTAGTGTTTTGCAAAAAGTGCAGATCTGGGCTGAGGTTTTGCTCTTTGAGCTGGATGATGACATCATTGAATTCAATGATGAACTGCCTTTTTGCATTGACACACTATTTTCTCATGTAATACTGTTCAGTTGCTTTGTTATAATCTCTATGGTTAAAAGGTGACTTGACAGACATTGACTAGCAAAAGGATTCCTATTTCCCAAAAGTAGGTTTGTATGATATCAGTGTTTTGAATTGATCTGAATAGTTTTCTCTAGGCAGTGAAGAAGTGTGTATTTGGCAGGTTTGTGTGTCATTTGAGGCCAAAGTTTGAGACTGGCAAAAGAGAATGTTTTTGAATAAAATGTTTGACTTTGACCAGGAAGTTTGAAATCTGCACAAGTTGGTGTGTAGATGGTCAATCTGCAATATACAGAATAAACATTACTACTGTCCTCTTAATTACAGGAAAAATAAACAGCTAATTCCAAAACTCTGTTAAATACACAATAAACTGGATTAAAATAAATGTATATTCAAAATATATTTAATTACAACAACAACAAAAAAAAACAGCCTATGGTTTGAAGGGACTTTGTCATTTGCATACCTCTGAAGTAATGTCATCCTTTTAACTCAGAAAAAGTGATTTAAGTTCACTCATGCAGTAAATGGTGCTGGATAAAAAACTCATTTAACCTCCCTAGTGTGATGAAGCAGGCAGGTAGAAGACGAATGAATGACTTGAATGCAAAGGTATAACAAATGAAAAAAAAAAAATCTCACCATCTGCTGCATTTAATCAGTTGGAGAGATAGATGAGAATTACTGTGAATGAGCACTAGCTGGGATATTTGTGTACTGATAAAAACAACAGGCAATAGAGCTACACTTTATGTTGGTCAACACAACTGACCTACATGCAAATATTTACACCTTATTACCACATATCTGTAAGAAGAAACAAAATGGACCTTATTTATGGCTTCATCATCTGGACTCTTATGGTTACATGTGAAGGGGTAGGTTATGTTTCTAGATATTTGTTTCTTTGAAAAAGCAATTATTAAATAAGACATGCAAAAAGGTTATTCAAAAGATTGATGTTTCTAAGGAAGAACTAATAGTGTGCATGCACTTACATGTTTTTCAGATGAAGACAGTTCATCCTGAATGTTCTATTGTATTGCATCTACAAGAAAAAGAAGCTGATTGTCAGCTCCAAATTGGTTTAACACAGTCTTTATTCAACTACAATGCTACCAATACAGGTGAGCTTCACAGATACTCAAAACCTGAGCAATTATTGTCCATTTCATCAAGATGTTCAAAAGTGTATATCCTCATGGCTTATTACATTGCCTTTTTGAGCATCATTAAGTGTTTAGATGTAGTTATAGTAGTAGTTATGCATAAATCCCTCAATTGTGTCCTATAAGTGTGAAAATGTATTCAGTTAATTTTATTGAGATGTTCTTCAACCCTTAATTTGATACTTTAGAAGGACAAATTATCCAAAAATAAAAATTCTTCTACTCACACTGATGTCATTCCAAGCCTGTACGTTTCTCCTTCTTCTTGGAAACATGAAGATAATTTATGAAATGTCTCAATTGTTTTGTCCATACGATAGAAGTCAGTAGTATCCAAAATGGTTGGTTACTAACATTCTATTTTCTGTGTTCAGCATATTAGACATGACAGTGGTTAAATGATTACAGAATTTGTATTTTTAAACTATCTCTTTAATTTGCAAATAAAAAGACATAAATTGTCCTTGTTTATAGGCATATTTAAACACTGAGTCTTATAAAAGACTAAAATATGATCTGCATTTTTAAAGAGAAAGGTCACTGACAATTAAATTTTTTTTAACTGCCATAAAAGTAGTACTTATAAAGTTGTGTTAAGAACAGACCAACATTCAAAGCATTAATTACTCCATTAATTACTGTCATGGTCCATTCACTTTCATTGGAATTTATTTATTTGTTGTTTTAATTATGCAACATCTGTACAGAACTACTGTACAATATATGTTAAGACTACATACAGTACATCGCTTATAAGATGACATGTGTTTATTAGCATTAACAGTTACAGGAGTTCATAGGAAAACAAACTTTTGACTAGAGCTGAATAAGGACACTGTTGTATTTTTATAGTGGCTCTACAGCAGAATTTTGATTTGTCATATATCTGATGCATCACTGTTAAATATTCTAACGCTGCTTTGAAATAGTCTCTAGTCTATTGTATAAAGTGCTATATAAATAAAGGTCGCTTTACTCATGCTAAGAATCAATTTTATTTTTATTAAGAAATAAACTTGTACCACTGTGGATGTCTTCAGGTTGTGTGGTTGAGTGGGATGGTGTGAACTGCTGGCCTGCAGTCAGTGTAGGAGAGAGAGTCTCAGTGTCTTGCCCACCTCCTCTCCTCAAGTCTCATGGTAACTTCAACAGCAACACCACTGTAACATAACTATTCCTACTGGCCATAAAAGTGCAATGCTATGTTATAAATGTAAAACAAGTGTTTTCGATTTTGGACTTCTTCAGAGTTGATCACCCGCACCTGCACTAGTGAGGGATGGAGTAGGTTGAGTGTGTCTTATTACGATGCCTGCTTCCAGGACAACAGCACAGAGCAGGAAGAGACTGGACACAGAGTAAACAGCCTTGAAGAACTCTATATTTGATATTATTTGCAAATGAATGCTATTACTGTGTTTCTGGAATGGTTCCGGTTCTTGCAGAGTGTTACTGTACTGTCGGAAGTGAAGAGTGTCATTTTTGCACCACCAGTGTTACCAAATGTAAAACTGACCTGTTATCAGAGAGGTTTCCTGAACACTTCACCTTTGTCCAAATGGCTTTAAAAAAAAAACAAAAAAAAAGTGAGGTGTCAGAAATGCCTCTATATTTTGCCACATGTTTTCATATTTTATCTTATTGGTTTAGGCCTTGCGTATGTGTCAAAACACTTTTTGGGGATCATTTTTACACATTTGTCAACGTTTTGTGTTTAACCTGTAGCCAAAGTTTTTTTGGGCATATTGACAAATTGTAATATCCCATACTTTATTTACTTATCTGATAATATTATAATAGAAATTAAAACAACAAATATTTGTCACCAAAAGATGGTGCTTCATGTTTAAACTCAAACCTTAAAGCAATTATGCTACAGGAAGAATTAAAATCATGAAAAAATTACACACTTCACCTTGAATTTTATTGAATAAAATTGACCCAAGATGAATCAAATGGTATCTTAACTTGATATTTTCCATTTTACTGTGGTAGCGAGAGTACTTTGCCAGGGTGAAGTTGATATACACAGTTGGGTATGGCATGTCCATTGGCTCGCTCTGCATTGCAGTCTTCATCTTCTGCATCTTTAGGTACCGCTTACATTAAATATTCACTTTTTGCTTCAGTGCCTTTACGCATTCACTGTCACAATGCATGCAGGAATTCAGTTGAGGTGACCTTATTTTTTTTTTTTTTTTTTTTACATTTGCATCAATGAATGCTGATGTCATATAATATTGACAGTTTTTCATTAACCCCACAGGAAGCTTCTGTGTACACGGACCTACATCCACCTCAACCTCTTCTCCTCATTCATCCTGAGGGCTTTGGCTGTGTTTGTGAAGGATGCAGTGTTATTCGCGGATGAGACTGTCAATCACTGCACAGTCTCTACGGTATGTTACACCAAAGAAATGACTGATAAGATCAACATAAAAAATGCCATAGCTTGAAACATGTATTTTAAAGTGATCATCTGCCCCTCTGTAATTGAATGCTACGGTATATTTCATCTGGCAGGTTTTGTGCAAAGCTGTGGTGACATTTTTCCAGTACTGTGTGTTATCAAATTTCTACTGGCTGCTCATTGAGGGACTTCATCTTCAGACACTGCTAGCATTCACCTTTACCCACACAAGAACATTTTTCTGGTGCTATATTCTTATTGGCTGGGGTAAAACCACATTGTACATTTACATTAAGTGTATTTTACACACAAACTGCTGATTATATACGTTTTCTCAAATGCACATATATTGTTTTCTCTGTAATACAGGGGCGCCATCTGTCACAGTAATAATCTGGACATTCTTCAAACATAAATATGATAATCATGGGTGAGGATGAGATTTTTGTGTAGTGCATTTGGACAATTACTACATATGGGAAGCACAGTTACAAGATCTGGAGCTAAAAGTGAAAGTAAATGTGTAAATGTGCACTCATGTATCATAAACAACAGTGTTTTAATGTGTTGGTAGGTGCTGGGATGACCTGGATAGTGGATATTGGTGGATCATCAAAATTCCCATTTTGCTTTCTGTATTTGTAAGTTTATGCAAAAGACATTACATGTTTCCATTACAAATTTTTTTTTATTCTCTTATATTCATTCATTCATCAATCTATTATATATTACTGTGAATTTCAGTTACTTCCTGTTAAAATATTTTCTCCTATCCCATTTTAATATAAAGTAAAAACTACAGTTAAGGCATTTGTAGCATTTGCCTGAAAACACTGTGGCTATGGTTTGGTACACTTTAAAAACTTGTAACCTGCACTTCTTACCTTAAAGAGCTCTTTCTACTTCACGTAATCTATAAAACAATATATATATATATATATATATATATATATATATATATATATATATATATATATATATATATATATATATATATATATATATATATATATATATATATATATATATAATTATTATTATTATTATTATTATTATTATTATTATTATTTTTAATATAAATTAATGTATCTGGGTTCATTCGATAATTTTATATATATTTTTAATTTTTTTTTTTTTTACTTGGACAAAACCAGTTAATGTCTATTTTTTTAGATAGATTTATCATCATAAAATTACTTATAATGTTTGACTATAAACCAAAAAAAATATGTTTTTAATCTTTACAGGTGAACTTTTTGGTGTTTGTTAACATAAGCAGGATTATAGTTGTGAAGACAAAAACCCCAGAACTCAATGGAGGAGACCGACAACTTTACAGGTGAGATCTATTCCATAATTGCCATTTGTAAACATCACACTACTACATGGCTATTTTTCGTACTTTACATACAATATGAATCTCCGATCTCTTTTATCTACCATTCAGGCGACTGGCGAAGTCAACTCTTCTACTCATCCCTCTTTTTGGAGTACACTACACTGTATTTGCTTTGTTTCCCGAGAATGTGGGACTAGAGGCGAGACTCTTCTTTGAACTTGTGCTAGGTTCCTTCCAGGTACTGTTCAGCCACATAATGCAATCTACTTTGCAGCCCAGGAATGCCAACTACACACTCTATCAAAAAAATTTTTTTTTTAATGAATAGCCATCTAATAAATGAGCCATCACTGTAGTTATTATCTCTCTCATTTGAGAAGTGAAGAGCTTAAGAGATGTCTCTATCTGTGGAGCCTGTTCATAAGTGAAACTCTGCCCTCTACTGTAAATGAACTTGAAATACAAAAGCTTTCTTAACAGTGTCATTTTAAATTAAACAATTTTAATCTTCAGCAAAATGAAGAAATATATGAATCCAGTACTAAAACAGGAGTGGTTCACATCAGTCCTGGAGAGCCACAGCCCTGCAGAGTTTTGCTCAACCCTAATCAAACACACCTGAACAACCTCACCAAGGTCTAAGGGGTTACTAAAAGCTACAGACAGGCGAGTTTTTATCAAGGTTGGAGAATTACTCTGCAGGACTGTCGCTCTCCTGGCCCGACGTAGGCCTCCCCGTCCAAAAACAAATCCATAAAGTCTCAAAGACTTGACTTTATGCTACTGCAAATGTCAAACTATTAATTATGGCATTTCTTTGAAGGGTTTCATTGTGGCATTGTTATACTGCTTCTTGAACTGTGAGGTAAGATCTAATACACTTTTGAGAGCATATGAACATGTAAAGAAGCATTGTATGACCTTATCAGTCAATTGATTCATGTTTTTGTTTGTTTGTTTGTTTGTTTGTTTTTAAGGTGCAGAATGAAATAAGAAAAGAGATTGGGAAGTATAAGTTCCGAACTGACAACAACACTTTCCACATGGCAACCCAGGACTTCACTGCATAAACTTTTTTTTTTTTATCGCAACCGCATATTATCTTGTTATATTGCTATAACACTTTATATATTTATTTATTTTTTACATGCTGTATGCTTTCTTTTGTCTTTGTTTTTAAATAAAGTATATATAGGTGTGAAAAAGGGCACTTGGTTTATATTTGGCACTTAGTTTGATATTTTTTTTCTGGTGCAATGACATCCATACCATACATATTTACAGTAAGTGTGACTTGTGTGTCCAAAACTTTTTGGGTGCCACTGTATTTATTTATTTTTTCCTCACATTTGTCTAACCTGTGGCAAAATGTTTTGGCACACTGAAAGATGTTAATATCTTATTGGTTTGAATCTTATTTGGTTTGTACTGCAATATTTAACTGTTAATATTAAATGTTCTGTTTCTGTTGTGTTTGTGTGTGTGTGTGTGTGTGTGTGTGTGAGAGAGAGAGAGAGAGAGAGAGAGAGAGAGAGAGAGAGAGAGAGAGAGAGAGAGAGAGAGAGACCAGAGGATGGCGCTACATGTTTAACATTCAATGTCCCTGCTAACACACGACGTAACAGTTACGTATTTGTGTTAGCTGGGGTGATGCATTACATCATCAATATCAGTTTTCCAAAAATGAGGTCTTTTTAAGTCAGTAGGCTATGTACAGTAACTTGTTGCAAATAATATGCATGAAACATTCTGTATTCAAAATTGTGCAAATTGATGTGAATAGTTTCAGTATCCCAATTTATTTATTTTTTCCTGTAAAGAATATTGTTATTGTGCAGTTCAGTGATAGTTCTTCATCCCTTTCAAGAAGCATCTGCAACATTATCAGTGGGAGTGATCAAGTATATTAGATTTCTGTTCAGCTGCCTGATCTACTTTAAATGGTCAGTGTGTGTGTGTGTGCGTGTGTGTGTGTGTGAGAGAGAGAGACAGAGATCATTTATGTAATTGTCTTGTTTTATATTTATAAAAAATATGCTTTGTCTATGTGCTGAGTAGCCTATTCAAATGCCTGAAGCTTAGAACACCCGAAATTTTTTAATATTTGATTCATGACCAATTAAAGCATGTTGAAAAAAATTAAATAATAATACAAATACAATGGGCTACTAGTACACCCCACCAATTATTAGTTCAATTTTAAATTCAATAACAATTTCAATAAAATCTTAATCGCGTTAATCGATTATTTATTTGATAGATTTTCGTTCCTTTTATCAAACTAACGGTCAAAATAACTCGTTTGAACACGGGAACGCTTTCCCATTCGCGAGCCCTATATATCGTTTACTGTCTGAATATGTGTGCGATATTCAACAACACTGGTCATTTTCGTTAGATTTATTTAGGACGGAAGTATAGGATATCTATAGCAACTACAGTATAAAACCTTGCTCCTGTGGGTAAAATCCTTCTCCATAGGCGATACAGACATTATTATTCAGTAAAACAACGCATAAAAGCATCTGCCCAGGAAAGATAAAGTAGAAATAGAAGTTTTATTTTTTTTTTCAGAACCCTCGTATGATCAGTGATGATCCTCTATACCTGCGGCTCAATCTCAGGTTTCATTCAAGACGTTCATGCGTCAGCAACAGCTGTCCTGGAGCTCGTGCTGGCCCCGGTTCACAAAGACAGACTTCAGCCTGAAGGAAGACCAAACACTGAAGGTTTTGTGGAAATATTTGCCTCACTGTGACAGGTAAAGTTGTGGTCTATAGCGCTGCATGATGTTTAAGCTCGCTCAGTTGAGGGCAATGCTGTGTGTGTATCTGGAAAGCTGCAGGAATCATTTTGGCCCCCTAAGGTTTTGATTTCACTGTTGATTTAATATGCTGTTGACCATGTCTCGACAGAAGTTTCTAGCTTGATTTGAATAGGATAGAATATAAAATAGAATGTTGAGGATTTATGGTTCAAAATTGTGATGAATATTACTTTGTCATAATTTAAGTTTGGGTGTATGTAAAAATGTCCAACAGTTTAGCAGAAAGTCAAATTAGAAGGATTAAAAAAAACACATTACAGATGGCAAGTGAGAACGATTTGAAAGTATTTCTCTTTAAAATACTTGATTCTGATTGGTCAGTCATGGCATTCTGCTGGCAAATACTTTTGTATAATGACCCCTAATTGTATAATTGACCAAAGTCACAGCCAAACTCTTTCCTATTGCTGCGCTAGATTCATGTAACAAATTAACGCTGTGGTTTTTCTTTTAAAACAATAAATAAATGAATAATGAATATTAAAACTCAGTTCATTATTCATGTCTATTTTTTTTTACCATTTGTGTAAAAGGAATAATTTATTTTATCCTTTGAATTTTATTTCTGAAAGAGGCAGTTGCCTCATTTTCCAGTCTTTCTCTTTATCACTATCATGCTCATTTACTCTCCTACACACTTCTATATATGTAAATATGAACACACAAAGCTTGTTTTATGTCTAATGTGTCAGGTCTATTGTTCCAGCAGATGCTGACTGAGTAGTTGTACTCTTTTTCCCATCCCAACAGTGTATGGAGTCAGAGTTAAATATAGCCCGTGTCTTCATTTCAGGGCTCGGCTGATGATGCTCATAGTGCTCAGTTATACCCCACCATTCCTCCACTGTTAATCCATGTTGCCCTGATCAGAGGTGTAGGATGATGGAGACTCTTGGGCTGTTGGTCCCGAGACGCTCGTCAAAAGCACTCCGATCGGATTTTGTTTAACCCCGCTTCAGTTTTATGCTCTTGCCTTTCATAAAGGTTTTTGCAGGAAGTCGACTTGGTCTCATGTAAATAGCACTGTGTCAAAAGGTGCCAGCTTGCTAAATTTAAGGCGCAAGATTGAGACGTGAGGTTGGACCTTGTGAGTTTCATTGGTTACTTTCATAAGCTCAGACTGGATGTGATCAACATCTTTTTAAGATGTTAAACAGTTACACCATCATGTATATGATGCCATCTTGGGTATATGGATGGAGCAGCTATTTGGTAATTTGGTGTGGATTTGGTTGAATTAGAAGATGTGTTGTCTAGAGTGTGTTTCGTCTCTATGAGCGAGTACTGGGCATCACATGTTCTTGGACGCAGAAGGTGTTGGTTTTAGGTTTCTTTCACTGGTGGAACCATGTGATCTTCTGGTGATCCCCCTACCAGCTCTCTCCTAATTTGTGCAAAAGGGGAATCAGTTTTGAATGTGCAGACGTAAATTTGACCCGTTTCATAGACGCCACACACTTTTGTGTATCCAGAGTTTGTAGCGTTGTGACGTTATATATATTTGCACAACATGAGACGTCTTAATTAGGGCTGTTTGTAGCCCACATCATAAAATTGCCCCAATATTTTGCATTTTCTCTTTGGATATTGTTATTGATATATTTATATAAATTAGATTTGCAGTCAAGCTGCTTTATTTTTTACCAATGTTAGAATACTTTTGCAGGTTTCGTTTCCTACAATGGATTGTGGTTAAAAATCCATTGCTTTTTTGTTTTATTTAGTATATTATTGCTATTTCAGAGTTAGAAATCACTAAAAATGATTCAGTGTGAGTCTGAATGAATAAAACTGAATCACAAACAAATTTAGATCTTTTTCAAAACCTTTATAAGATTAGATCAAAAAAGTGATTTGTTTACAAATGTGGCATTTAGTTCTGATTCTAAACAATGAATAGAAAACAAAGTATTATCTGAGAAAATTATTCTCAGATCAGTATAAGGTTAACTCAGCTGTTTTACTTGTGCCCTAGTAAAATGGTCGAGCAAAGTTTTGATTAATTTGTAAATGATTCCATTCCTTTTTTACTCACAATTTGTACAGTGTCCCAACTTTTTTGGAAACGGCTTTGTACTTCAAATAATGTGAATAATTCATATGGACTATATTTATGCTTTTTTTTGTACTGTCTCAAGCTTGACAGTCCACTGTTAATAAATAAGCAGCTTTGACATTAGGAAAAATATCTCCTTTAGTGTTACACAGAAGACAGAGGATTATACTGGTTTCAAATGGCATGAGCAGGAGTAAATGATATCTGTAGTGTTAACATGCTCATATGCTTGACATGCTGAGGCTTTCTGCTACATAGACCTTTTTATGTTTCCTCAAATGTACAAATATGCTTTTCATATAGTTTTTAAAGTCCCACATTTTAGTGAATAGCTATTGACACCTTTCTATAATCTTAATATTTTGAATTAAATGATTTACCTTTTAAATGGTTTACATTTCATATTTAAAAACTTTTATTTTAGTTGATACTATTGGATCTTTGCAAGTAGCCTAAGTCTCCAGCATCCATTTGCAAGAGGCCTTATACAGACCTGAGAGAAAGGTCAATTAGACATGGCAGTGTTAAAGAGAGGCATGGTTTATATTATGACTTCTTAAAAAGACAGGCCCAGAGCACGCCTCATGTTAACACACTATAGTAATAAAATCCCTTGTTTGCACTGCTGATCATTTGTTTACAACTTATCACATAAGAATAGGGGTCAAGAAGTCATAAATGGATATAGTCAAGCTACTACTGATGATACTGAAGTGTAATGAAGAGGTGTTTTGCTCTTTTGAATGTCAGTTCTATCAGAATACTTACATGGTTTTATAATTAATCTAAAACAATTTCAAGCATTAATGAAATGCACATCTTTTTCAATCCCTGGAATACTGTTGAAGGTCAAGGCATGTTCTCTGCCGCAAAGTAAAAATAGGCTTTTATTTTCCCTTTGGATGTCAGTCAGTGACACTTTGTTTCATGTGCCAACATTGATTGTGTGTTGAAAGTATTTGGACACTTAAGCTGCTTTAAATATATATTAAGTAGAGTTCTTTACAAGCACACTTGGATCTGAACTTAAAGTTCAGATGAGTTCAGAAAAAGTTGATGTTGAGACTAATTCAGGTCCAATTTTAACTAGGGTTGGGAACTGAAACCCAATATGGCACTGAAACCTATATGACAAATCAGAATGCAGATTTTGGTGCCTCACTTTGGTGCCACTTAAACAGATGTTGATTATTTGTAGTAATATTAGTGTCCATGTTGTTTTCACATTCTGACTTAAAAAGCAGGGAAACTCAGGAAATAAGACCATCAGGAGCGTGAATGCAACACTTGCTCTGATGGCAGCAGGCAGCATACTGTTAGCTAGCTACATTAAACGTGCTTAAATTCAAATACCTAAAGGTAAACTTCCTTTGTAATGACTTGCAATGAGAAGCGTTTTTAAACTGTTCAGAACGTCAGCCAATTGTTTGAAATAAATTCCAGAATCACAGAATGAGGCAGAAATTATATTCTGTACTGTAATGTTAATTAGCAATAGTGTCTTAGTTTTTGTTATGAATTTGTTATGTTAATTAGTTGTGTTTTGTATTTACCTATATATTTATATATTTTCATATACTTTAAACTTTTAACATTTAACATATTTTTCAATTAAAAAAAATATGTATTTATTTAGTTATTTATTATTAATAATTTAACTATTCTTTAATGGCAGCGAACGTCATTCTGTGGCTCTCTTTTTTAAATGATCAGTTTAGGCAATGTTTAGACACTGTTACGTTCATGGATTTCTGTTCCCTTATTTGGTCACCTTCCTTTTCTTGTTTTGGTTAATTGATTATTCCCCACCTGTCATCAATTCCCTCATTACCTCCTGTGTGTTTAAATACCCGGTCTGTTTAGTTCCTCCTTGTCCGTGATTTTCTATGTTAAAGCTGTTATTTGTATGTTAATGAGATATTGTATTGTGAGTGTAGTATATTGTCTGTATTCTCCTTCTATTGTCAGTAAACTCCTCGTTTGATCCCGATCCTCCTCAAGCTCTTTGTCTTTCGTTTAGCATACACCCCTTACTTGTAACAGAATCACGGACCAAAACAAAATAGTTTATTTAGCGGCGTTTTTTCTTTCTTTTGATTTTTTTATTTTCCTCCCTCTCCCGGAATGGCCATTCCAGCAGTCCGTCTCCTATGCCTGGAGCAACTGGACCGTTCGCTGGAGGACCATACCAGGGACTTTCTAGATCTGGCGTGCCTTACCCACTTCCCCGACCGCTCGCTCTCTAACTTCTTTTACACCGGCCTGAGCGAGCGGTGTAAGGCACGCCTACCAGCGAACGGTCCCCGAGAGGATTTCGCCGCTTTCGTGGAGTGGGTGTTGGAGAAAAATGGATCTTCATGGACCATCTGCACCGCCGAAGAGGATATCTCCAGCCCCACTCCAGACCCAGAGACCAGCCAGCCACCATCACGCCGCATGGAGCCAGAGCCCACCGCAGCCGCAGAGCCCGAGCCAATCACCGACAGGGTGCAGGACCTCGAGAGCGCGACTGACCAGGTGTGTGAGCCGGCAACACAGTGCGTTGTGGGAGTTTTAGTGGAGATCGAGGGCGTGGAGGAAAGCCCTGCCCACTCTTCTGCGACTGAGGGTGAGCTGTTTTCGGTCTCGGGAAATGATATGGAGCAACTTATGGACCTTATGGGCTGGTCTATGGAGGTAATTCCTGAATCCCCTGTTTGTCCGCTGGTTCCGTCCAGCCCTGATCCCCCGTATACCCTGTCAGTCTCCCACTCCTACCTCCTCCAGTCAGTTCCTCTGCTCCATTTCCGCTGGTTCCGCCCAGCCTTGAATTTTCTGTGTCTCCGCTGGTTCCCCCCCCAACTCTGAATTTTCTGTGTCTCCGCTGGTTCCGCCCAGCTCTGAATTTTCTGTTTCTCCGCTGGTTCCGCCCAGCCCTGAATTTTCTGTTTCTCTGCTGGTCCCGCTCAGCTCTGAATTTTCTGCTTCTCCGCTGGTTCCGCCCAGCTCAGAATTTCCTGTGTCTCCTGTATTCCCTCCCAGCCTCCCTCTCCCACCTCCTCCTAGACCTACCAGTTCCCCTGCTCCACTTCCGCTGGTTCCTTCCAGCCCTGATCCTCCTGTGTTTCCTCCCATCCTTCCTCTCTCTCCTCCTCCTAGACCAGCCAGTTCCTCGACGTCATCGCTGCTCGGTCCTTCGACCCAGCGGCTCTGCCTTGGCTCTTAGCTCCCTCGTGTCCACCGTGGCCTGGCATCCCACCTGCTCCACTGGGCTCCCTTGTCCCTCCAGCTCCACCTTGGTCAGTCGTCGACCATCCGCCGCCTCGGGACTCCATTCCTCTGGCTTCACCTCGTCACTCCATCCCTCCGGCTCTGTCAGGCTCCTCCTTCCCTCTGGTTCCACCTCCATCCTCAGTCACTCCGGCTCCACAGTGGTCTTCCAGGACCCCCCCTCTGCCTTGGTCACCTGAGCCTTCTGCTCCACCTAAGCCCTCCGGATCCTCGACCTCACCCTGGATCTGCAGCTGCGCTGCTCCATCTTGGGCTCCTCACCCACCGGTGCAGTCTCCGCCTGTCGGCCCCCTGGTGTCGTCGGCTCATACTCCACCATGGCTCCTCCCGCCGTCGTCTCCACCGTGGATCTCCATCCTGGCTGGTCTCTGGAGGACCATGTGGCTCCTCGTGCTCCGGGCTCCTCCCTGGCTCCTCCCTCCATCCACTCCACCCTGGTCCCTACCTCCATGCTCCCTCTTCACCTGCTCTTTGCCTGCTCCTCGCCCGCCTCCAGAACCCCCACCCTCCCTCCGCTGGTATTCCTCTTGCGGTGCGAGGACGCACCTTTCCGGGAGGGGGCGAACTGTTACGTTCATGGATTTCTGTTCCCTTATTTGGTCACCTTTTCTTGTTTTGGCTAATTGATTATTCCCCATCTGTCTCCAGTTCCCTCATTACCTCCTGTGTGTTTAAATACCCGGTTTGTTCAGTTCCTCCTCGTCCGTGATTGTCTATGTTAAAGCTGTTATTTGTATGTTAACGAGATATTGTATTGTGAGTGTAGTATATTGTCTGTATTCTCCTTCTATCGTCAGTAAACTCCTCGTTTGATCCCAATCCTCTTCAAGCTCTTTGTCTTTCGTTTAGCATACACCCCTTACTTGTAACAGGTATCATTTTAAAAATATCAATTTGGCACAAGTATTGTAAAAAAAAAACACACACACATTGAAGATGGAAAAAAGTAAACTAAAAAGGAAATGAGAGATAAAAGCCACCCCTTGACTGTTTGCTGTGCCACAGTAAATCTGTGCTTTTTATTTCACATTTACTTTTATTGTTCGTTTTCATCCTAATAGTGTGAAGGTCTTTTTTGCATCTTTTCACTTTATGGATTTGGATTGTGGTTTACACATTGCAAGGATCATTCAAATGAGGAGAAGCCTGTGTGCATAACAGTCTACCTGTTGTTCTTTGCTGTAGAGACAGTAAGAGGTAACCCAGTCACAAATATTAGTATGTCATCAGACAGCATTATTTACATCTTCTGTCCTATGATGGGACTTTTTTAGACAAACCTCTATTGACAGTACAGGTAAAAAAAAGAAAGAAAAGAAAACAAAGACATGAGCCAGTGGTATATAGTACTAGTACTACTTGTTGATAACCTGATCTAATCTAATGCAATCAAGAAATATCTTTAATGCCTCTGCAAGAAGTATATTTTAAGACTTGGGGGAAACGGGCCCCTGGCCCGACTTAAAAATTGGAGGAGGGGGCGGTGCTCTTTCTCATCCTATAGTGATATAAGAGATCTTGATGGTGGCTTATTACCCTACTCTAGAATGGCACAGTGAAGATTAATATTGGTGGGAACATGACATAGAACAAAATCCATTTTGGACAGGAACCTCTTAAAGGGGACATATCATGGAAATCATTGCTCTTTTGAAATACGTTGATGGACTGTGCAGACAAACTGTTACATTTTTGTATCCTAAGCTTGAAAAATGGGTCATTCAGAAATGGTAAGCGGGAGATGTTATTCATGTCACAACCATAAGAACATAAACATTTTAAAGAAAAGGGACAAGTTCAATTATTGGCAATGGATTGACAGCAACCTGCTGTTGAAACTCAACAACTTGTGTGCTGTAGTTGGTGGAAGGATCAAGGGGAGGAATCATTTGTTTCGGGTGTTTAAAGGAGTGCATAAGTCTAGGTGTTGGGAGATGAGGTGTGGATCGGAGCTGAGTTGGCGCGTTGGCCTGTTTATTGGTGCGATGCTTGTGAAGCTGGAATGAGCAGAGTCATCGAGCTTCTGTAACTCGATGCTGCCCCATGATGGCCCACAGCAGCTGGGCGGCCACCATATCAGTGTTCATGTGGTACGCATGTGTATGAGAGTGATACACAGTGTATGTCTGCCTTCCACTTTCCCAGCCCCTCATACCCTATATACCTGGCCCCATAAAGCAATACTGAATCTTCTAAGTGTTTGTGCATTCAACTTGCACTCACACTGTAAGAAAAAAATGTGCAAAAAACCCCCCAGCTTAGAAATAGCATTGAATTAGTCCCTTAGAATAGTAGTGTGTACCCTAAATTTAGTAATATGTGCTCATATGGTACTATTATAAATCATTTAGGGCAGTGGTCTCAAACTCAGTGAACACTGCTTTAGGGTTTAAGAAGGTACAAAAGTGTCCCTTTGAGGATCCTGCCCCAGTGACAAGCAGTTGTACCCCTAAAGGTATTTTATTCTGAGAGAGCACGTTAAGTACACTGGCCAACATAGGCTGCAAACTTAACCTGAAAGTGATTTTATGACTGAATCAGGAATATACAGGTCCTTCTAAAAAAATTAGCATATTGTGATAAAGTTCATTATTTTCCATAATGTAATGATAAAAATTAAACTTTCATATATTTTAGATTCATTGCACACCAACTGAAATATTTCAGGTCTTTTATTGTTTTAATACTGATGATTTTGGCATACAGCTCATGAAAACCCAAAATTCCTATCTCAAAAAATTAGCACATCATGAAAAGGTTCTCTAAACAAGCTATTAACCTAATCATCTGAATCAACTAATTAACTCTAAACACCTGCAAAAGATTCCTGAGGCTTTTATAAACTCCCAGCCTGGTTCATTACTCAAAACCGCAATCATGGGTAAGACTGCCGACCTGAAGGCCATCATTGACACCCTCAAGCGAGAGGGTAAGACAGAGAAAGAAATTTCTGAACGAACAGGCTGTTCCCAGAGTGCTGTATCAAGGCACCTCAGCGGGAAGTCTATGGAAAGGAAAAAGTGGCAAAAAATGCTGCACAACGAGAAGAGGTGACCGGACCCTGAGGAAGATTGTGGAGAAGGACCGATTCCAGACCTTGGGGGACCTGCGGAAGCAGTGGACTGAGTCTGGAGTAGAAACATCCAGAGCCACCGTGCACAGGCGTGTGCAGGAAATGGGCTACAGGTGCCGCATTCCCCAGGTCAAGCCACTTTTGAACCAGAAACAGTGGCAGAAGCGCCTGACCTGGGCTACAGAGAAGCAGCACTGGACTTTTGGACAAATTTTGCATGTCATTCAGAAATCAAGGTGCCAGAGTCTGGAGGAAGACTGGGGAGAAGGAAATGCCAAAATGCCTGAAGTCCAGTGTCAAGTACCCACAGTCAATGATGGTCTGGGCTGCCATGTCAGCTGCTGGTGTTGGTCCACTGTGTTTTATCAAGGGCAGGGTCAATGCAGCTAGCTATCAGGAGATTTTGGAGCACTTCATGCTTCCATCTGCTAAAAAGCTTTATGGAGATGAAGATTTCATTTTTCAGCACGACCTGGCACCTGCTCACAGTGCCAAAACCACTGGTAAATGGTTTACTGACCATGGTATTACTGTGCTCAATTGGCCTGCCAACTCTCCTGACCTGAACCCCATAGAGAATCTGTGAGATATTGTGAAGAGAAAGTTGAGAGACGCAAGACCCAACACTCTGGATGAGCTTAAGGCCGCTATCGAAGCATCCTGGGCCTCCATAACACCTCAGCAGTGCCACAGGCTGATTGCCTCCATGCCACGCCACATTGAAGCAGTCATTTCTGCAAAAGGATTCCCGACCAAGTATTCCGTGCATAACTGAACATAATTATTTGAAGGTTGACTTTTTTTGTATTAAAAACACTTTTCTTTTATTGGTCGGATGAAATATGCTATTTTTTTGAGACAGGCATTTTGGGTTTTCATGAGCTGTATGCCAAAATCATCAGTATTAAAACAATAAAAGACCTGAAATATTTCAGTTGGTGTGCAATGAATCTAAAATATATGAAAGTTTTATTATTATCATTACATTATGGAAAATAATGAACTTTATCACAATATGCTAATTTTTTTAGAAGGACCTGTATAATAAAATATAAAGAAGTGGTTTTCAATCTTTTACTTTTTCTTTTTAAATTTATCTGACCTGTAAGGAGCTCCGGAAGGGTCAGGTTCTTTTCTAGAATCAAATCACTGAACATTATGAGGGTGCTTTAGCCTTCATGCACATCTATTTTGCTTGTACCGGCTTCCTTCTTGCATAAATCTTGAACTTTGAAAACCACTGTTAAAAACCACTTTAATTTCACCTAATCTTGAAGTGTGACCAAGTGTCAAGTTAAGTCAAATGTAAAGCCAAATTAATTTGCATAGCTCTTCACATTGTTTAAAGCAGCTTTAAAGAAAGTAATATTGCTAATATAATGCCTTATTCATTTAACAAGTTGTAGGGCTGTGTGAAATGATATATAAAGGTAGTATAAGTGATTCTTTTATTTAGATCTAGTTATTTTCCAGTAGATAAAGTGTTCAGACCTCGCTTTGTGTATTGGCTCAGCACTGAAAACAAATGTCCTGGCCACATGTCAATGTCTATGGACCAGTAGTTCTTTGATAAGTTGTAAGGATCACTGTCAAGACCAAATGCTTTCATTTAAGCAAGTAATAATTTATTTTACTCCTGTTTTTGCAGCTTCCTCTATTAGCACCAGCCAGGTTGCAGTATGTTTTGCTACTCAGTCTGACAGCATGTTCCGTCTGAAACATAATTGAATAGTATCTATATGGTTAAATCAGGGCATTATAGAATTAATAATCAAGGCTGTGCATTTCGCATTAGAGAGTGTGTTGAAACAGAACGAAACAAAATGGCAACCTGACACACAGAGCCTCCTCCGCTGAAGTAGTGGGCTGCCGTTAGTTGTGTCTCTGTGAACACATCGTGATCTATGTAAGTTGGCCCTGGGTGACTGTGCCTGCTATATTAATAAGAAATATGATGTTCTAAAGTAATGATCAATTCTCTTTGACACTGTGGGAAAATATCCCACTGCTGCTTGTCTTGCACACTTTATCAGTGCTTTGACACATTTCTCTTACAGGTGAAATGTGAAAGGTGAACCTCCATGCAGAATGGAGGTTTGGCTGGTAGTAACTCATGTCTTACAGGGTGTATTAGTCAGCCAAGCATACATCTTCAAGGTCAGCTTGTAATGCAGCCTTTCTTGGCAGTCCACAGTCATCTTAACTGACATTCAAAACCTCAGTGGTGTACAGTTATTGTTTAGAAATACTATATATTTCATTACCTTATTAATGTGAATTAGGGTGACCATATGAGCGATTTTCCCAGAACGCGTCCTTGCCAGGATTTTTATATTGCCTAAAATATCCAGATTTTGGCTGTTTGTGCTGTGCAGATCGATCATTGTATGACATTCATAAGAGCTATAGAGAGCAGAGCAGACGGCTCCTTATGCATTAAAATCACTCTCTTGGTACTGTGGTGTCATACAATGATCGGTGCACAGCGGCGCTTTAAGTTGAATAAACGAACAAACACCTAACATGTACGTGTATTTGCATTGCTTTGATCGTTCTCTGTAGATCTCACCTTCTCACGCGCCACGATTGGTTGATTATGTACCATACCTGCATGTTATTGGTCAAACTAATTTGGATGTTTTAGGCAATATAGAAATCCTGGCAAGGATGCGTCCTGGGAAAATGGCTCATATGGTCACCCTATGTGAATGGAAGTGGCTCACAGCATAACATTATCAGAAATCTCTACTTTAGGCTTATGTATAACCAATCTGAAATCAACAAAGAGTCTTAACCTTATACAGCCTGCTGTATCATATTGGATACGCACATTTCTAAGGCCTCTAAAACAAGATCAGAACTTTGCTGAAAATCCTTCTGTTGTCTGATTGATTTTATGCTTTTGTAGTGAGTAAAGTATCACGTTTAGTAGATCTTTTTAGTATATATTTTGTAGCCATTTAGAATAACTTTTTAATATTCTTTTTACAATATATAAAAATTTTTTTTTGCTGTGAAATATTTTATTTTAAGTTAATGTACAAATAACTTTTATATTATTAGTAATATATTTAAGGACGAACATTTACTGGACTGGAACAACCTGTTTTACTTGACTATCCATATATATATATATATAGAGAGAGAGAGAGAGAGAGAGAGAGAGAAAGAGAGAGTGACAGCTTATAGGCATTAAATGTAAGTAGTCTGCTACTGTCATTAGATCTCATTTATTTAATTTACAAGCTATCAGAATTTTATTTGACTTTTTGGCCATATAATTTTAGCAACTGCACCAAATTACTTATTTTTCATCAGTTTGAGCCTCTGAATAAAATGAAGGTATTTTTTCCTCCTTGAGTATGAGCTCCAAATTCTCATATGCTCCATATCCTACTACATAAGCCATAAAAGCCTGATGTATCACATATTATACTCAATAAAGAACACTTTTTGTTGTTGTTGTCTTAGAGTTTAATGAACTGGTCCATTTAAACAAAAAAAAAAATTCTCACTAGTATTTCCATATGTCAGACTTTGTAATGTCCTGATCCCATTCTGATTAAAGCCAAAAACTACTCAACTGCAACTAATGGTGCAGAAATGTGTTTCGTGAACCATTCTTGAACAATTTTCTACCATTTACTGCGTCATGCGAACATAATCCAAATCTTGTTTATTCTGTGTAAAATAATGATGTTGTAATGCATATTTCATTTAACAGCCAAGTCTGTTTTTTTTCAGATGTATTCATGTCCACAAGGATATATAGTTGAACAGTGAGGATGTACTGTACATGTACAGTAGGTATATTTGGCCAATATTGTTGTACTTAAAAGAAAAACAGAAAGTGAAAGTAAAAGGCTGTCCCAGGATTTTTGATGAGGGGTTTCATTCACAAAAAGCTTCTGGTTCAGTTGAGACTGTTTGCCATTAAAGATTGGTTTGTTTAGTTGGTGTACACACGGGGTTCTTTGGTGTTCATCTGAAATTTAGTAAAGTTCACAGTTTGTATAGTCACAGCCGGTCCTACATTGTGGAAGTGAACCATTACTGATGATATAATTGGGATATTTCACACTTATTTAATTATGGAACTTTTCTGGAACAACACTGAACTAAACGGAGTAAAAAATTGCCAGTTTTATCTTCTGCAGAGCTGCTTTACAGCTTACATTGAATTTGTATAATAATTTATTCATTTTAACACTGTTGATTTCACTGTTAATTAATGTGAAACAATCTGTATTATATGAAGCACTATAAAAATAAATGTGATGATTTCTTTATAGATGCTTGAAAAATTAACTAGGGAGAGCAGCTCTAATTTTTTGCATCTCTTGCAATACGTCCACAACAAACAAATGTAAGCAAGTTTTGGAATGGAGAAAGTTTTTCTGAAGTCCATGGTAAATCCATCATAATTCAAATATATTTCCACTCTCTTCCAGGAGCTTGGTGTAGAGATTCCCCGTTGTGGTGGTATCTCTTCGCGATGCCAAGATGGCAAGCCTGCTCCCTCCCACAGGCACCAACGTTTTCCGACGATTCACCCCGGAGTCGCTGGCGGAGATCGACAGGCTCATCCAGGAGAGGAGCACCAGAGAGGATGTAGAGGGGGTTGAGGAGGTGCCAAAGGCACCGAGCATTGATCTGGAGGCAGGAAAGGGCCTCCCAATGATCTATGGTGACCCACCAAAGGATCTCCTCAACACTCCTCTCGAGGACCTAGACCCCTTCTATAAAACACAGAAAGTCAGTCTCAAAGCCATAAATGTTAAATACAGAGCTCTGTGTTTAAACCTAAACCTCTGTTTTTTTGTTATCCATAATTGTTCTTAAGCCTTTGTGTTAACCTCTTTCCCATTTGCAGACTTTTATCGTCATAAGTAAGGGAAACACAATCTTCAGGTTCACTGCTGAACCAGCACTGTTTTGTATCAGTCCTTTCAGTCTTGTCAGAAGAGGAGCCATCAAAATTCTTATACATTCATATCCTTCTCATGCCGTCATATTGATAGCATTTTGGTAATGATGATAATGATGCAGTAGAATGTCATTAGCTGTTTGCCATATTTACCTTGACTGTACTTCAAATTATTTAGTATGATCATCATGATCACCATCCTGTCCAACTGCGTGTTCATGACAATGAGTAACCCTCCAGCCTGGAGTAAAACTGTCGAGTAAGAGCTGCCTCGTGTGAACACACATTTTTAGTGGAAGTGACTTTTCTAAATCTTTTGAGTACTAGCAGAAGACTCAAATAATTTGGAGAGATTAAAATTTATGGAGCAATAAAAAAAGGAAAATATCCATGTGAAGTAATTACACATATCTGCGTTGGTAATTTTTTAGTAGTATTTTAAAATTATTCTATATGTGTAATAGAAAAATGTATACTTGCGCAACAGATTTATACTGTATGTATATGTGCAGTATTAATACTAACACATTATAATTGCGACACAGCAACATATATTTATGCTAATTTATTCACAAGAAAGGTTGATATCGATATATTTATTTGTTGTTGTAGGTATGTTTTTACTGGTATATACACCTTTGAAGCAACAATCAAAGTTTTGTCTCGAGGCTTCTTCATCGGACCTTTCACATTCCTCCGTGATCCATGGAACTGGCTTGATTTCATGGTGATCAGCATGGCGTGAGTATTTCAGTTTATATATACAGAACGACTATATATACATACACACATGCGAATATGTTATTAAAGTAATAGTTTACTTAAAAATCCTTTTGGCCATTCAAGATGACGTTGTTTTATCATTTGAACAGATTTGGAGAAATTAAGCATTACATTTCTCACCAGTGAATCCTCTGTAGTGAATGGGTGCCGTCAGAATGAGAGACCAAACACCTGATTAAAACATCACAATAATCCACAAGAAATCCACACCAATCCAGTCCATAAATTAACCATCAATTCATCTTGTCACCCAGTCTTATGAATTGAAAAGCTGAGTGTTTATAAGAAACCAATCTATCATTTAGGTGTTTTTAACTTTAAACAAGCCCTCTATCCACAATATTGCTTTTTTAGTGAAAAAGTTGTCTCGCCTAAATCAGGAGAGAAACATGCACAGATCAAGCACTGTCTACTCCAAAACAGTCAAAACCAGTCCTAAACAAGTATGTTGGTGGATTTTGATGTGAGAGGGAAACAGGAGCTGGATTTTTTCACTAGAGGAGGAAGCGTTTTGGCAGTTTAAAACCCTAAACACCTTAAAGATCGATTTGTTTATTACAAACATGCAGCTTTTCACTTTACAAGAACATTAATGGATGGACTGGAGTGGTGTGGATTACTTGTGGATTATATTGATGTTTTAATCAGATGTTTGGACTCCCATTCTGATGGCATCCATTCACTGCAGAGGATCCACTGGTGAGCAAATGGAATGCTTAATTTCTCCAAATCTGTTCGGATGAAGGAACAAACTTGTCCATATCTTAGATCGCCTGAAGGTGAGTACTTTTTTGGGCAAATTTTCATTTTTGTGTGAACTATTACTTTAAGAAGTTGTGGTTCTTCAAATGTTTCTGATGTCAACACAAGTGACATCCTGCATGCTTAGTATCATTCAAACACCTTCTCAGTTACTGTCGGCTAAAGCTGATATTTGGCCACAATGGCTGACAGATCTAAATATAACATACATTAAAACCAATTACTTTCCACTGCCATGAACTGCAAACCCAAATAAATGAACTTATTTTTACCATTGAACACAAAATCTGAGATGCTGAAGACTTTGCGGATCCATTTTCTATGTTCAAGTTTCAAAATGTATGCAAAAGCACCATATATGTGTTATAAAATTGGCCCATACAACGTTTTCTGTATTTTAGGCATATTATACATTAGCTGATTTGAGGTTTTATTGTTTCCAGGTACATCACAGAGTTTGTAGACCTTGGTAATGTGTCAGCACTGAGGACGTTTCGTGTGCTTCGAGCTCTCAAAACTATCACAGTTATTCCTGGTATGTAATAGATGTATGTAATGTAATGCTAGAGTACTTAAAAAGGCACACAAAATATAAAACCACAGCAAAGCAAATGTTTTTTTTTTTCTTTTATACCTTTGTATGCAAATATTTATTTATGGAAATTAAAGGGTTAGTTCACCCAATAATCAAAATGATGTAATTAATAACTCACCCTCATGTCGTTCCAAACTCGTGAGACCTCCGTTTATCTTCAGAACACAGTTTAAGATATTTTAGATTTAGTCCGAGAGCTCTCAGTCCCTCCATTGAAACTGTGTGTACGGTCTACTGTCCATGTCCAGAAAGGTAAGAAAAACATCATCAAAGTAGTCCATGTGACATCAGAGGGTCAGTTAGAATTTTTTGAAGCATCAAAAATACATTTTGGTCCAAAAATAGCAAAAACTACGACTTTATTCAGTCTTTTGTTCGTTATCTGGCTCGGCTCGGTGTTCATCTTCAGTTCTCTCTACACAGCAGTTCAGTCAGTGTACTGTTTGAGTACATGCATTACTCCGGGATATTGGTTTGTTTGAACTCAGAGGTAGTGTTAACCACATTAAAAAAGTTAACATCTTAAGGCATTTGTGGATTAATGCGTATTGGAGACGCAAACCGTTTAAAATGATTCAGTTCGATTTGGTGAACTTGTTCAAAAAGATCCGGTTACATCGGATGATTCGTTCGCGAACCGGATATGACAAACTTTTTTGTTAAGAACTCTCTCACAACAGACACGGAAGAGAAGACAATGCTGAATAAAGTCGTAGTTTTGCAATTTTTGGACCAAAATGTATTTTTGATGCTTCAACAAATTCTAACTGACCCTCTGATGTCAGATGGATTACTTTGATGATGTTTTTCTTACCTTTCTGGACATGGACAGTAGACCGTACACACAGCTTCAATGGAGGGACTGAGAGCTCTCAGACTAAATCTAAAATATCTTAAACTGTGTTCCGAAGATAAATAGAGGTCTTACGGGTTTGGAACGACATGAGTGTGAGTTATTAATTACATCATTTTGATTATTGGGTGAACTAACCCTTTAATGGCACCTTTGTATTGTATTGTTTTATTCAACATGAGTTTTATATGTCTTACGTACTAAATACAACAACATCAAAAAAAAATTCTGTTGCATATTTTCCATTATGCACTTTCTGCTCAGGTTTGAAAACCATCGTTGGGGCTTTGATTCAGTCTGTCAAGAAGATGGTAAATGTAATGATTTTGACTCTTTTTGCGCTGGCTGTATTTGCCCTAATTGGCCTTCAGCTGTTCATGGGAAATTTACGTCACAAGTGCATCCGTTGGCCCATTGCCAACAGCACCATCTTTGATGACTACAACTCCACCATGGTCAATGACACCACCCTCAACGTAACAGATACGTTCGATTTCAAAACGTACATAGACAATGAAGGTGAAGTCAGGTCAATGTTATTAAATATTTCCAATTTTTACTCAACTTTGTCATCACATAGTTAAAACAACAGTACTAACAGTGTTTAAAAAAAAGAACTAACAGTGCTTGTAACTGCAAGATAATAATATTATTTTTGACATGTGAAAACTATTAGAATGGTATAGGATTTTTTTGCTTTGTGAATTTGTGATTTGTTTATTTATTTGGCTAGTCACATAGAATGAAAATTGTAATATATGAAAATGTTAATTTATTTTTGGCTATAAACTTTTTATACTCGTTATACTCTGCAGAAAACCAATACTTTCTGGAAGGAAGTTTAGATGCTTTAATATGTGGTAACAGCTCAGATGCTGGGTAAGTTTGTTCATGTTTAGTAATTAAAAATGCTTGTACTTTAATATAGGTTGTGTATAATACAAGGTACTTTCAGTTATTTCCAGTAGCTAGTTAATTGAAATACATCATAAAAGCAACAAAGATTTATGAATGAAAAAAATAAGATTAATGAGATTTGTTATCTCATGTAATAAAAGGAGGTGCCCAGAAGGTTACACGTGTATGAAGGCTGGACGAAACCCAAACTATGGCTACACCAGCTATGACAACTTTGGCTGGGCATTTCTCACCCTCTTCAGAGTCATGACTCAGGACTACTGGGAGAATCTCTTTCAGTTGGTCCGTTAACAAGTCATTTTTATGTTTGTTCATCTGTTGGAATAGTATATGCAAATTAAATTCCATTTCCATCTTGTTTAGACCCTTCGTGCTGCTGGGAAGACCTACATGCTCTTCTTTGTGGTGGTAATCTTCCTGGGCTCTTTCTACCTGATCAATCTGATCTTGGCTGTGGTTGCGATGGCATATGATGAGCAGAATGAAGCCACCTTGGCTGAAGCTCTTCAGAAAGAAGAAGAGTTTCAAAGATTACTTGAGCAACTCAAGAACCAAGAGCAAGAGGTCAGGTGACAAGCATATGGTTTTACTTTAAAATACAGTTATATTATTTAAAGAGCTTGAAGACTAATGTTACCTCAGATTCACAATGTAATGCATATCACATTCCCAAACAGTTCTTCCAGGATTTCGCTGAACTTTTTTACGATTTTTGCAGCCTAAAATGGCTTTTCTCAAAACTTGCGGCAATATTTGCGGCATTTCTTATTGTTTTGGCAATACCACGACTTATGCAGCGTTTCCACCAAAATTACCCTGAACATTTGTACCAGGAACTTTTTTCCCCCTTAGTGATGGGAAGTTCAATTATTTTCCGCGAACCGGTTCTTTCTGACAGTTCGATTCAATAAACTGGCTGAAAAAACAGTTTACCGGTTCTTTTACGCTCGACGTAATGACGTCATTGGCGATGACGTAATGGCGTCAAGCCTATCAAACATTCAAATATATAAAGTCAGTAATAATAACTTTAGTCAGTTAAAAACCTCATAATCATGAAAATTTAACAATTAAGTTTTGCAACAACGCACCCAAATACAGTAACAGCAATAATGTGCATACGAGGATTTAAGTCTTGAAGATATAAAGTAAATAAATTAGGTGTCATCAGCGCAGAAACCACTATACATAAACCATTGCGATGTATTTGTTATTAAATTAACTTATATTTCGCCAGATTGCCCCTTCATTCAAGCCCTCGGTTTACCCACGCTCATAACATTAGCACAGAATCAGTTCAGAATCAATCACCAAAAGAACCAGTTCGGTTCAGACACTCTGTGTGTCAGTCAGCTTCACGCTGAATCACGCATGCGCAGTATCATCAGCTCCTCGGTTCTCGGATCGGATGCGTCCGAAAGAAAAGGTTTTCGGTTCAGTGTACTGATGATCCGAAAACTGATGCAACCGGTTCTTGACTCGAGAACGAGAACTGCTCAAACCGGCACGTGCTGCAGTTCAGTATCATCAGCTGCTCTACTCGTGTTCATGTTCTGTTTACTACAAACTCATTTTGTGAATGTGTCATCATTAACTATAAATACAGTACAGATATTTAATAAATCATCCCTTACTCCTTTAGAGAAGTCTTTAGAGTCTTAAGAGTCTTAATTATTGTCCAACTTCCCTGAAAACCAGGGCTGGACTGGGACAAAAAATCAGCCCGAGCATTTTTGCCCAGACCGGCCCACTATATGATCATAAACACTATGGAAGCACATGGGTAGCGATATTCAATTTGCAATGTAATATGCAAAATGACAATGCAATATGTAAAATGGCAATGCATTTCTGTATTTACATTTACATTTTCCAATAAATTTGTGCAACATTTGGTGCAAAATGAAAATGAAAATTAAATTACATAATTTTCATTTGGCATTTAATACACCAGTTTTAATATGTAAAATGAATATTAATTTTAACGCTTTATAAGTTGCAAAATTAAAATGAAAATGTATTACAGAAACGATTAGATATGTATAACATGTTCAAGCAAAGACTGTGGCAAAATTATAATTTAAATGCTATTTTTCTTAAATGCATTACCACTCACAGTCAAGACACTTACAATTGCATTTTCATTCAGTGTCCCGCAATGAATGTAGCAAAATTCAATGCGCACATTGAAAATGCATTCCGAGCCGATCACGTGTCCGCCCCCTCGCACCATGTCAATCACTGCGTGAACAAGGCGGGGCTTGCAGAAGGTCAAGAGACTCAAATCTCAAGAAGAGGATTCAAGTGATAGAACATGGACAAGACAGTTGGTCCGTGTACGTTTTGATCATTTCGGTTTATGGCTTCAATATTACATTCGCACTTGTGGGCAGCGCTGAAGCGCTCCTTTCATCTGATTGGTCAAACCGCTCCAGCTTCAACTCGGTCTTTTCATTCTTTCAGACAGAATAAGAGTCAGTGCGAGTGAAGCACTGTAATGTCTGAAACCACCGCTCACTGTTAATTAGCATAATATTTGAATCAGATGATGCTGGCCACATAATTCGTGCTGCTGCGACCTGCAAGAGACCCCGTTAAATTATTTCTAGGTTATAGTATTGTATAAATATTGTCCCACTGATAAAAACAGTGCAAATAGTTCTGTCTCCTTGGATAACAGTGAAGTGGAAATAAATATAGTTAAATTTATGAAATAAAATTAAATAGGATTTTTTGGGAAGGTAAGTCTGGCCAGTTATACAGCAATACGAGTCAGACGAGTCTGAAGATCTGAGCTGAATTTGGTGAAACATTAAAGTTCTAGTCTGTGTCAGTTACTCTCATAATAAATAATAATAATAATGTTACCCGTATTTTTCGATATAAGTTGCATCAGTCCAAAAATACGTCATGATGAGGAAAAAAACATATATAAGTCGCATTTATTCAGAACCAAGAGAAAACATTACCGTCTACAGCCGCGAGAGGGCGCTCTGGGGTAGGCTTCAGGAGCACTGAGCAGCATAGAGCTAATTTTAATATTTTTATTTCAGAAATGTAACAATATTAATTTTTACAATTATTTATTAATGTCACACACACATACCTAGTGCCTTATGACTTAAAAGATGAGTGGTAAATGTTACAGACATGGAACTGTTCAGTCTATTATTGATTTTTATTTCCACTTCACTTTTATCCAAAGAGACAGAACTATTTGCTCTGTATTTATCAGTGGGACAATATTCATACAATACTACAACCTAGAAATAATTTGCAGTTCTCAGCAGCACGAATTATGTGCCCAGCTACATCTGATTCAAATATTATTCTAATTAACAGTGAGCGGTGGTTTCAGACATTACAGTGCTTCACTCGCACTGACTCTTATTCTGCCTGAAAGAATGAAAAGACCGAGCTGAAGGTGGAGCGATTCGACCAATCAGATGAAAGGAGCGTTTCAGCGCCGCCCACAAGTGCGAATAAAATATTGAAGCCATAAACCGAAATGATCAAAACGTACACGTACCAACTGTCTTGTCCATGTTCTCTCACTTGAATCCTCTTCTTGAGATTTGAGTCTCAGACCTTCTGCAAAACCCCGCCTTGTTCATGCAGTGATTGACATGGTGCGAGGGGGCGGACATGTGATCGGCTCGGAATGCATTTTCAATGTGCACATTGAATTTTGCTACATTCATTGCGGGACACTGAATGAAAATGCAATTGTAAGTGTCTTGACTGTGAGTGGTAATGCATTTAAGAAAAATAGCATTTAAATGATAATTTTGCCACAGTTTTTGCTTGAACATGTTATACATATCTAATAATTTCTGTAATACATTTTCATTTTCATTTTGCAACTTATAAAGCATTAAAATTAGTTTTAATTTTACATATTAAAACTGGTGTATGAAATGGCAAATGAAAATTATGTAATTTAATTTTCATTTTCATTTTGCACTAAACGTTGCACAAATGTATTGGAAAATGAAAATGTAAATACAGAAATGCATTGTCATTTTACATATTGCATTGTCATTTTGCATATTACATTGCAAATTGAATATCGCTACCCATGTGCTTCCATAAAACACCACCCATATCCATCTTTGCACGCCCTTAATTATATGCATACCAACTACCAATTTTTGTTAAAACTATGGTGGTGTGTCCTCGGTCCTTCTAGGGGGGTTCGGGGGCATGCCCCCCCCACCCCCCCCCACCCCGTGAGAAAATTTTGTGCATTTTAATGTTAAATTCATTAATCTGGTGCACTTTGAGAGTTCAAAATTAAAAGCTCCAACCCATATTCAGTGTGCAAATTAAACAAAGAAAAATTCAAACCTCTTTTAGTTACAGTGTCTATTTACATTACACCTATACATAATAATAGTTATAATATTAATCCAATGACAGTAATAGCCATATTTTGTAAAACAAATGCACAAAAAAATAAAGGAAACTTTCTTAATTAGTTGTACCAATTTCTATACTTGAAAGAGATAAGCACATGATCTTTTATTTTGACGCAAACTGCATCAAGCTTTTATTTTGGCGGAAAACGGTTTACAAACGCCTCTTATTAAATTTCTAGTGAATTGCGGTAATCGTCAACTATGCAGATGTGGAAATAATCTACACTCATGACATGGCCTAAGTGTTTTGAAAGTAGTTATGGTTACCGCAGGCTCTACACTTTCTCATCTCTCTCCTGATCCTCCGTCCTCACTATCATCATCTGCCACAGGAGCTGATGAAGGTCAGAAAACATATATTTTGACACAGTTTACAGTGTCTGCTTTAAGGGCCTGGTTCTATTTTTTCACGCTATTTATCTGCACATTCCTTGCGTTTCTTCTCCATCTTTTTTTACAGATACACACTGACACTGCTGCCGCTCGCTCACTCGTTTAAAGTTGTGATTGAGCCAGCCCAGTGTCAATCAAGAAAAGAGCCAATGGGCTGCTGATCTACGTGTTTCATGGGCTGGTCTGTCAGAAAAAAAAACGAACACTGACTTTGACCAATGCATTACACCGGCACAAACCCAGCGCCGCCAATTAAGCAAAACAAAACAAAACGAATGGGCCGCAGATGTACAAATTTTATGGGCCGTTTAAAAAAAAAATTATAATTAAAAAAAAAGTATGAGTATGAGATATATTGGCCCAAAAAGCACGTCGGCCCACCGGGCAAATGCCCGGTATGCCCAATGGCCAGCCATTTCAGCCATGCTGAAAACCCCTTTGGCCTATACATTATCTACAAAATACAGATTAGAAACATTCTTCTTAAAAAAAAAGCAAAATAAAATATAGTTATTTTATCACACTTTCCAATGTTTAACAAAATAATTGAAAAATTACACGCATGCGCAGTATCGTCAGTTCATCGGTGCTCAAATCGGACGCGTCCGACAGAAACGATTCTCGGTTCAGTGTACTGGTGATCCGAAAACCGATGCAACCGGTTCTTGACTCGAGAACGAGAACTGCTCCAGCAGTGAGCGTGTACGTTTGTCATCTGGCTCTGCTTGGTGTTCATCTTCAGTTCTCTCTTCACAGCAGTTCAGTCAGTGTACTGTTTGAGTAAATGAATTACTCTGGGAAATTGGTTTATTCTGACTCAGGGGGAGTGTCAGTCACGTTAAAAAAGTTAACAGCTGAAGTAATTTGTGGATTAATGCTTATTGGAGACGCGGACCGTTTCAAACGATTCAGTTCAACCGCGATCTAAAGTAACGGGAAGATTAGGCAAATAGACTGGTGACGTAGGTCTGCGCGAATTCTCAATACAAAGTACGCTGATTTATGACTTGCATCATGCACTTTGTGCATTCGACTCAGGAGTGTGATGTCCGAGATGATGCAAATCCGGTAATTCCGCAAACAGCAGCGTACTTGATAACATCAGTCAGCTTGCCTTGGCTACTGCATTTTTCCTCACTGTACATTTACAATAAAATGAATTATGATATCAAATACCACTGCCTCCTTTCGTTTTCATTTAAACATAATAACAGCTGCAGAAATGTACTTAGTTCAGGGATATGTGTATATATACAGCCATTACAATGAAACGAAATATTATATAAATCACGTCTCCGAGATCGGCGAAACACATTTTTAAATAGGCGCTGTCTTTATAAATAAACCACAGATTTGAGTTTTAAACAACTACATTCTCGCCTGAAATACTTTTCAAATTACATTTCATGACACAATAACAGTAATATTTTTGAAATTCTGAACTTTTAGTTTTATACATGTGGACTACCTATGAAGAATGAACAAATATTGTCACATTAAAATAACTTTCAAATTCGGTAATACTTAAAGATTTGAAGTGCTGGGAAATGTTGTGTGAAGCATTTAAAAAACACTAGAAAACATTAGACCATTTTTGCCCCAAGATGTTCCTGTAGTTTTACTATGTTAAATTTGATTTGTGTTTATTGAACAATGTTTTTCTGGGTTTCCACATCAGTGGTATTTGTTCTGATATCTGTAGCTTCAACAGAATTCTGCACCGAATTTGAATGATTCTCACGAGATGTTATTGATCCTGTGGTGAATTCGACTGCTTTCTTTACTGTATCGCTTGATCAAGATCAGCCCGTGGCTCCAGCTTGAGCAGATAAACGGACTTTGCTGTGTAGCCCAAACGAGTAGTGCGGATTCGTTCTGCTTTTGGTTCATTTATCCAATGTAGCTCTTGTAAATCAGTCATGATGAGAACGCAAGGCTGTTCATTTTTATTTTGGGATCTAAGAAACAACCTTTCTTTGACCTTAATGCATGTTGCGATGATGTCACGGGACCAGTGTTGGTCAGTAACGCATTACTGTTTTTTTTATAACTTTTTTAGTAATTGAGTAATTTAACGCGTTATAATTTATTAAATAGTAATTAGAGTATAGTTACAAGCTGAAGTCATTACATTGCTGACAGAATGCAGTGTATTATAATCTAAAGATTGTAAAAAGGATGTAGCACACGCACTGTTAAGTCAAGTGATAATGTAAAAATAACTAAACGTAGACTAGGCTATACGTGTTTGCAGCGTTGGGTAATGCAGTGCTGAAATTTGCATGCTCGCGAATCTTCTCATTATAACACACGAATTGTAGACATTATGAAAGATTCGTAATGCATATATTTATTGTGTTATAACAGAGATTTGTGAGATTGTGATGAATTGAGATGTCTTTTAGAGATTATAAATGCAGCGCTCTTTGCTGGCATTCTGCCATGTCAAACCATTCACGCAGCTGCTGCTTGCTTTTTTATTTAAATGACAGTGTTCTGTGAATATCAATGCTTTAATAACAAATATTTATCTGGAATGTGTATGCTGGCATTTCATAAATTTCATGGAGAAAAAAAGTAATGTAAACAATTGTAACTAATTACTAATTACTTTTGAAATAAAGTAATCAGCACAGTAACGTGATTACTTTTTAAAGGAGTAATCCGTAATCAGTCATTTGATTACATTTTCAGAGTAACTTGCACAACACTGAACCTAAATCTTCTGAAAATCTGCAACAATTACGAAAAATTTACAGCATTTGTGAAAATTGCAGTTTGCTTGATTTTGCGATAAATTTAGCGATTGCAGAATTGCTAGATCCTGGAGGGACTGCCCAATGCACTTATTATTCATTGATTTACATTGATACAAGTTACACTGGTACAGTATGTTGATATGTGGTTGTTCATTAAAATCACAAATTACAGACAGGCAGTAAAGCATCTTTGGCCAGCCAGACAGCACGAAGTCAAGGGTCAAACAGGACAGGTTCCCTGCAAAGTCTTGGCGGAGATGATGTAATAAAGGACTGTAATGGCCGAATAGTGCCTCGCCTTGTCGTCAACAGAGCTTCCTTTAACAAAGAGGTGATATTACTTTGACAACAGGAGAATTTTAACATATTAGCGTAAGGTGTGAAGTATTTGAGTGATTATATTGAGTATTGTGTACGGAATCTGTATTTTTATTCAGTTACATTTACAAGGTAAAAATAATACTTCTCTATTTCGTATCAATTTTACTAAGATCTAAAAGTACAAAATACATACAGTATGTTGTGTGACTCAATTATTTAAAAATACAAATTTTCATTAGATTTATCCTAATGTTACTAGGGTGAGTAAATTATGACATAATTTACATTTTTGGATGAACTATCCCTTTCAGACACAGAATTTTAACTATTACATTTTTATAATACAAATCTATGCAGATGAATGAACTTGAGTCAAGAGTGAACACGGTTCATGATTAGTCTTGTTTATTAGTCTAGAAAATCACTATATTCGAATGTTAAATCACTGTAAAATCATCTGCTGAAAATACTCAGGTAACAGGTTTCAGAATATTGAATATTTCAACTTTTTAATAATTATGTACAATAACAACAACTGTTTATTAGTACTTACAAAGCACATATCAATGCCTTATTCTGCATGAGCATATTTTAGATCCCTTAATCCTAACCAATACCTACATTTATAAACTACCTAAATTAGGAGTTTATTGAGGAAAAGGTCATAGTTAATAGTTAGTTAATAGTGTGAACTGGTCCCCAAACTAAAGCGTGACCAGTACGATTAAATGTGGATACTTTTTTACTTTCACTTTTTAGAGAAGGTATTTAGAGTTTCAATGTAGTAAAAAATTTTGACATAGTTATCTCTACCTTAACATTAAGTACAATTTCTCAGGATTTGTTACACCTCTGATTAGTGTATTAGTTATGCACAACCAGTCAAAAGTTTTAACTTGACAGAATGTATGTTAACTTTATCTAATGAGCTTTTGATGCATACATATAGTACATGCACAGACTAGTAGTATTTCTTCAGATTAATTATGAGCTCATTGTAATGACTGAATAGTAAATAGAAGTCTCTTTTCTGTTTATTTAGTCACTGAAATCTTTACAAAGTTTAGCCTTTTACCATGTTTTGTCATTATGATGACTTCTGTACTGTTTTATTTGTCCTCCAGTTATCAGCTGAAGAGGACCACAAGTCCATGAGCTCCAAACACAGCATGCAGTACCTGGACGAGCCCAAACTCTGCAAGAGAACAGCTAGTGCTATCAGTGTGCTCACTGCAACTATGGAGGGTACTAGCTTGAAGAAAGTCCTTGAGGGCTTATTAACTGCAAATTAATAGGATGTTCATTTGGATACCTTATGAAGTAGCTTTGCCACTTTTTTTTTTTTTTTTTATTGTGCTTCTCCAGATGTTCTAGAATATCATGGACCAAAATAGTCTGGCACACAAAAGTTAAAAAAAAATGCTTAAAATCAAACATCGTTGGTTATTATTACCATGAACTACACATGCCCAACAGTAAGTGCATTTATAGCCATGACATGATCAAAGACATGCTGAATACCCACAACTATTCTTGTGAAGTCCTAGTAATGGGGATGTAAATGCACTGGGATTAGACAGGCATTCTGTATGTCCCTGAAGTTTTATTTAAAGTACAGTTTCCTAGATTTTTGAGCCATTGTCTTACAGAACAGCCTGAGAGTGTCTGTTGGAGATATAGATTTATCTTTAGCAGAGGACAGGCATGTTGTGTGTGGAGAAAAACCTGTTAACTTCATCTGAGTGGTGCTAATCTGTGGGCTATATCAGAGCCATGGGTTGACTTTAGAACTTGTTGCTGTCACTCTACCGGTGTTCATTCACTGCTCATTGTAAATGAAAACTGTTCAGATATTGTTTTCCATCTCTCTTTGTCTACCTAGAGTTGGAAGATGCTCAGAGACCTTGTCCCCCTGGCTGGTATAAGTTTGCTGATATTTTCTTGAAATGGGACTGCTGCACTTCCTGGATCATATTTAAGAAGTGGGTTCATTTTGTAGTGATGGACCCATTTGCGGATCTAGGTATCACCATCTGTATTGTGCTCAACACACTTTTCATGGCCATGGAGCACTATCCCATGAGTACGGATTTCGAACATGTTCTCTCAGTGGGCAACTTGGTTAGTGTTTCATCAATAATTATGGATTACTGTTACAGTAAATAACTGTAAAAATATAGCAAGTTGCATGATTGCATATCAAGTTGTGGCCCTGGTTGTGTCATATGAGCCATGCTGATTAATCAAAAAAATTAAATAAAAAACAGAGAGATCAGCACCAAACCAGCATAAATCAAAATGGAACCTCAAATCAATATCAAAATAAGATATTTAAATAAGATATATTTAGTAGAGTAAAACACTTATATACAGCACCTTTAATTTCAACATTCACTTAAACATTAGAAATTCAAACGTTTTTCTGTTTTATTATTGGCCTGATCTAACATGAGCTAACATTAAATGAACTAATGTTAATAAAGATTTATCAATACTGTCTCAAATGAATCAATTGCTCATTGTTATTTAATGTTAGTTAATGCATTAACTGTAACAAGTACCCTTATTGCAAAGTATTACTGTTTTTTCCCCCCTTTCTGGGCTTGCGTTAGAAAGCATATATCCTTGCACAGCTCTACACAAAAGGGCTCTTATTTTAAAAAAGTAATTTAAGTGCACAAACATCAAGAAAACGTAACTGTAACTTTAAATAACAGAAAAGCATGATTAACAGGTTTTAATTGGCCTGCCATTAATTCAGATTATTAGTAGCCTTAAATGGACTGTCTCACATCACATTAAATCTTATTCTTCAAGGTATTTACAGGAATCTTCACAGCTGAAATGGTGTTCAAGCTCATAGCTATGGACCCCTATTACTACTTCCAGGTGGGCTGGAACATATTTGACAGTATCATTGTAACACTCAGCCTGGTAGAGTTGGGACTGGCCAATGTTCAGGGATTGTCTGTTCTCAGGTCCTTCCGTTTGGTAAGTCTGAATCTCAACCCCACAGTCTCTTTTATTGTTTTATGGTTTATGTTATGTTCGCTGTAAAATGCAATAATTTAAGAAATACCTTACCCTAGTATGTAAATGGTATGTGGTTTAATTTTGTATGCTGTTGTGTCTCTCATGGTATGTGTGTGTTTGTGCCCATCTCTGACGGATGTGCTGGAAGTAGTTACGTGTCTTCAAATTGGCTAAATCTTGGCCAACTCTTAACATGCTGATCAAGATCATTGGCAACTCAGTAGGGGCCCTGGGGAACCTAACGCTTGTCCTGGCCATCATCGTCTTCATCTTCGCCGTGGTGGGCATGCAGCTTTTTGGCAAGAGCTACAAGGACTGCGTTTGTAAGATCTCTCAGGACTGCAAGCTGCCCCGCTGGCACATGAACGACTTCTTCCACTCTTTCCTCATCGTCTTTCGGATCTTGTGTGGAGAGTGGATTGAGACCATGTGGGACTGCATGGAGGTGGCGGGAGCGAGCATGTGCCTGATAGTCTTCATGATGGTCATGGTCATTGGAAACCTTGTGGTAAGTTATCTGATGACATGCCACTGACACACTGCACAATTGATTTGATCACTTGGTATTTTCGTTGTGTTTCCAGCACAGATATCTAAATATTCTTAAATCAATACACATATAGTATAGTATATGTGTAGTACATATAGTACATATATGTATAGTACATTGTACTGTAAAACAAGACAAAAATACTGGGGAAGAAAATCTGTTTTTTTTTTCTCTTCTTTTTTTTTTTGAGCCATGTGCAAGAGCTTCTAAAGCTTTTATTGCAGTGCAACTCTAATTAGTTACAATTTTATTTCACACTGAAAGGAAATGCTATTATCATTAGACAGCTGCTTTCACTGCTAAGCTGTTAATCTTTATAACCGTTACCCTGAAGCTGTACTGATCTGAAGATTTAGCATAGCAACCAAGCCAAACCCAAAGGATTTTCAGCACAGCTGATGGCAGGCTGGCTGTTGCTGACATTCAGGTGGCACAGCTGTTAGCGTCTGATTTCTCTGAATAACCAAGTGTTAATTGGTCATAACATTGAAACTTTCATATGCAAAGCACCCTACAGTGCTGGACTTCAGTAAATATCACAAACAACTAAGCAGTGTTATTTAAATTTTTATTATATATTTAGCACTGATATATTATTATAGTCTTTGTTAATATTTTCAATTAGATTTTCTTTTTAGATATTCTTTCATTTTAAAGTTTTAATAATATTTTGGGGGTTTCGTTTTAGTTTTAGTTTAGTTTTAAAATAATAAAATAAGTTTAAGGTTTTTATATTTTATTTTATTTTGGTTAACATTTCTTTTAAGTAACATTTTTTTATGGTTTTAAGTTGAGTTAACCCTACAACTAGGAACATTGCAATGAGAAATAAATGATTAAATGTTATAATATATATACCTGATTTCAGCAGAATTATTTACAATTAGTGTTTCTGTATATAGTACCCCAACAGGAAGCTGTCATTGTTGTTTTTAAGTGAAAACTAGAATGCTAATTTAATGTGTTGATACAGATCAAGGAGATGCAGATGAGCTGCTAGCAGCTGTGCACATAATTACCATACTGGAACTGCTGACTGAATACATTTCCTCTCAAGTTATACATAGTGAGAAAAGGGAAAATGGCCTGTCTTAGCATTCTAACAAAAGCATCATTACTCAACCTGGCCCATGGCTAACATACATTTTCACACACAAACATACTCTTCATGTGGTTAGACTCTTCTGCACTTTGTACATCTTATGACGAGACAGCAAACAGTGCTTTTGTTCTTGGCTGTATGCTGAGATGCAGCTCAAGTGAGTGTCTTGGCACACAAGAAACAAACACAGACAGCTGAGAAACAAAGCAGCATGAGCTGAAGATTCATGTGCCAGTTCCTCACCTATACTTTATACAGTAACTGATGAGCCGTGACCTAAAACAATGATAGATGCAAATAATAAAATGAAACTGACCGAACATTACCATTCAAAAGTATGGAATGCATTTTCACCCATTTGTGTGATCAGGGGTGTGCTGGTCTGAAAACGAGGTGTGTTCAGGTGCATTGTTGGCGCATTTCTATTTTGAGGAACTGAAAAAAGACTGCGCCATAGACAAACTCAAACCTGTTCTGGCGCAATGTTTTTTCTTTGTTATTTAAAGAGATTTCACAACACTCCTACACGCTGCTTATTATACACTCAGCGGTGCACAGCAGCACATAAAGATGCCGAATAAAATAAAAAAATTAAAGGATTACAATGTAAAATAATATTATTGTGTAGGTTACATAATTATAAAAGTGCCTACATGTCATAATGGATAGTCATCGCATGTATCAGAATTAGGCTCCCTATTTGCTTACACATGAGCAGCTCCGTTTCCTCTCTGCAGACGTCACGTCACATGATCCTTCAGAAATCATTCTAAAAAAAAAAAAAAAACACAATTTTGTTCATTATTGAAAACAGTTGTGCCGTTTAATATTTTTTGTGGAAACCATGATTTTTCAGGATTATTTAATGAATAGAAAGTTCTGAAGAACAGCATTGAAGGGGTCATATGATGCGATTTCAATCTTTCCTTTCACTTTGGAGTGTTACAAGCTGTTCGTGAATAGATAAGATCCCTAAAGTTGCAAAACTAAAGTCTGAAAGCCAAAGAGATATTCTTAATAAAAGTTTAGACTGGTCCACGTCTTCCCAAAACGCTTCGTTTAAACATCCCCCTACATGTCTTTGTCACGATGTGGGAAGATTTGCATAATGCCACACAAATGTTCACGCTAAGAAAGAAGGTGTAACTTTGATTGTCACTGTTGCCGCCAGCGCCGCCATCATGTTGCAGAGACGCTGTGTGTTTTGTTGTGAAAGCAAAACTACTAGGAATCAGTGGTTAAGTTGTGTTTACATCACTGTTGTGAGTGTGTACAGCACATTTTATGGAGGACTGTTTCCTGTTCCTATGAGAGAAGACTACAATGCATGCTGTTCTGTCTCACAGTATGTAAGTACATTTACATTTGTAAAGGATTTGCCACTGATGATTCAAACGCGAGTTTTGAGCAGTGTAGAGTAGCACTTGTTGTTTGTCATTTCTCCAAACACAAATGCAGACATTGTTTTATTTTTACACGGTACGATGCAACGCAATGTGGAAAAAGAAAATATAAGTCATTATAATCAGTAATTATGTTCCCACTGGATGCAACAAATGGCTCGTTTGTAATGTGTTTTACTGTTTTTGTCTTGTTGCACTGGTGTTCTGACCGGGACACAGCATCACAGTATCACAGTATAGTAAGGTACGTAACATTTCCGTCACATGCATTCAGCCAATTACAATGCACTAGATAGCTGGCTAATCAGAACACACATCACTTTTCAGACAGATGAGTTTTGTTAAAAACATCACGTTTCAGAAGGCGAGGCATAGAGGGGAAACAATAATGTACATTATGTTGAAATGAATGTGTTTTTTGAACCTCAAACCGTGTAAACACATTACACCAAGTAAACAAAATAATGTTATTTTTAGCAACATCATGTGACCCCTTTAATTTGAAATAGAAATCATTTGTAACAGTATAAATATAATTGTCAAATTTTCTTGTCAAATGTGTCAGACTGTAACATATTTTGGCAAAAATCAATCTGTCATTTGGAAATATCGAGTCAAAAAATGTTAAGTAGTTGCATTTGAGGATTTCTTACTTTCTTGTTTTTTTTTTCTTTTCTTTTTTTTGCATGTTAAAATAGTTTACTAAGCCTAACCAGAGGGTCCTGAAGCAAAACCAGCAGCCTCTTGACCTCATGGTGGAGCAATGAAATCATATACGTTAAGCATCAGTATTGACAAGAGTTGCATGTGCACTCTAAGTTTAGTGGGCTGGATGAAAAAAAAAAGTAGGCTAGATGAGTGTAAGGTGAGAAACTAAATATCAGAGGCCTCATTTGGCATTCATCTCTGGTGTGCAATGTGAAAATCACAGCACCTGCTTCTACTGTTGTGTTTCTCAGGAAGCTTGATATATCTCATACATTAGGCTGATATCTTGTCAAATGATCTGGGTATTTTGCACTAGGATGTGACTGAGTGCCAAATAATTTGTGCTTTGATGTACAGGGCTATTATTATAGTATCATGACTCTATTACGATTAATATAGTATTGAGAAACTCGACTAAAGAGGATTCATTGGCAATGATGTATTTCTGTGTTGGCCAAAAGCTTTAAATACCCCAGCATTGCCTGGTTAAATTAAAATCCACAGATTCAAAGATATATTTAAGTACTCAATTGCTGGAAAAAGTAATTTTACAAAATATACTGTACCATATTGTGATGCAAGCAAAAATTTATGAAGTTGGAATTATATTAATCAATTCTCAATAAATTATGTCCTATAACTTTATCCATTGAATAACTTAATTTTAGCTACATAAAACTGTGTCTGGTTTATTTTCTATCTTTCTCAGCCTGTGCCCAAGTCAGATATAAAGGAGTTAGCACATGTAACTATGTGCTATGTCTAGTGTGCATCGACCCTAAAGATAGCATCTCTGCCCCAGTCTTCCAGACAACATAATATTTGTTGAAATAGATATAGGCAGTGCAGACGAGCTACACCTGTGAATGCTCTGATCAGCTCGTCAGGTGTGCAGTAGCTAGGCAACACTGATGAGCACAAGGAGCAGATAGCACCCACACACACTCACATACACACACACAGACAGAATGAGCAAACAGACCCATGAACCGTGACAGAATCCTCCTGTTCGCCGGAGGCAGTTTAAGGTGGACCACCACCAGACTAATAATCTTGGTGACAGTAAACGGGCCAATTAATTTAGGAGCAAGTTTCTTACAAATGGTACAGAGAGGAATGTTCTTAGATGAAAGCCACACTTTTTGACCGACGACATAGTGGGAGGCCTCAAATGGTGGCGATCAGCATTGGCCTTGGTGCATGCCCCACCTGGAGGAAGGTCTGTCTGGCTCTGCTCCAGGTGCTCCAACACCTCTGGACAAATGCATGCATCCAATTGCGCCCTAAACTACACTCAAACGGAGACAGGCCTGTGGCAGATACTGGTAAAAGCTGCTGACACCAAGTGGATGGTTTATGAGAGACCAAATATTGCAACATACATTCTAGGTCTTGGTTGGCTCTCTCGGTATGACCATTACTCTGGGGATAATACCCAGAAGAAAGACTAACAGTAGCCCCCAACAAATGACAAAACTCACTCCAAAATTTAGAGACAAATCACGGTCAAAACCACCATGTTCCCACTTGAGGGCAGGAGACCTGTGACGAAATCTAGCAAAATTTGGGACCAGGGTCACGAGGGAACTGAAGGTGGCTGAAAGACTCCAGCAGGGGGTCGATTGGAAGTCTTAGAAATGGCACAGACAGAGCAAGCCAAAACAAAACATCATATTTTGCGAGCCATAGATGGCCACCAAATCCATTGTTTAACAAGAAACTCGAAGGGACATGCAGCGGTCGAAGTAGCCCGTCTAGGGGTCGGTTAGATGTCTTACCAGTGGCACAGACTGAGCAAGCCAAAACAAAATTGTGAATGTCGCGAGCCATTAGTGGCCACCAGAATCGTTGCTTAACTAGAAAACTAGTGCGAGTCACTCCTGGGTAACAAGCCACGTTGGAGCAATGACCCCATCGAATAACGTCGGACCGTAACCCCTCTGGCACAAACAAATGACTCGGTGGGCAACCAGGCGGAGGCGTTACCCCTTCTAAGGCTGTCTTGACCTTCGATTCGACCTCCCATACCAGAGTGGAGATGACTACTTTCTCGGGTAAAATACACTCGGGAGTGACCGGGCATTCGGATGGATCAAAAATACGAGATAAACAGTCGGGTTTGATGTTTTTAGACCCTGGGCGGTACGAGAGAACAAAATCAAAAAGTCCGAAAAAAAGAGCCCACCGAGCCTGCCTGGAGTTGAGTCTTTTAGCTGATCTGATGTATTCAAGACTCTTATGGTCGGTCCAAATGAAAAAAGGTACCCCAGAACCAATGACGCCACTCCTCCAACGCTAACTTAACTGCCAACAACTCTCTGTTGCCAATGTCATAATTACGTTCGGCAGACGATAGTCGATGAGAAAAGAAAGCGCAGGGATGCATCTTATCGTCTGAGGAAGCGCATTGTGAAAGCACTGCTCCTACTCCCACCTTTGACGCGTCGACCTCCACCACAAACTGACGTGTGGGATCAGGGGTGACGAGAATGGGAGCCGAAACGAAGCGACTTTTGAGGTTGGTGAACACTGCCTCGGCAGTGTTCGACCACCTGAACGTCGTTCAGGGGGAGGTCAAGGCAGTCAGAGGTGCGACCAGTTGGCTGAAGTTGCGAATGAAACGCCGGTAAAAATTGGCGAACCCCAGAAACCGCTGTATGGCCTTACGGGAATCTGGACCTGGCCAATCTACCACAGCCTGAATCTTGTCAGGGTCCATGCGCACTCCTTCAGAAGAGATGATGTACCCTAGGAAGGGAACAGACTGTGCATGAAATGAGCATTTCTCTGCCTTGACAAAAAGCCAAAAAACCCATTCTCTAACAGTCTCTGGAGCACTCGTCTGACGTGTTGAACGTGTTCCTGGAGAGACGAAGAAAAAATCAATATATCATCCAGGTAAACATATATGAATTGATCTACCATGTCTCTCAACATGTCATTCACGAGTGCCTGGAAAACCGCTGGGCTGTTGGAAAGCCCGAAGGGCATAACCAAATATTCAAAGTGCCCCCTGGGGGTATTAAAAGCGGTTTTCCATTCGTCCCCCTTCCTGATGCGAACCAAATGATATGCATTGCGTAAGTCCATTTTCGTGAAAATGCATGCTCCCTGCAACCTCTCGAAAGTTGAAGACATCAACGGCAAAGGATAAGAATTCTTTACCGCGATGTTGTTCAGCTCTCGGTAATCAATGCAAGGTCGCAGGGAACCATCCTTCTTTCCAACAAAAAGGAACCCCGCCCCCGCAGGAGAAGAGGAAGGCTGGATGAACCCAGAGGCCAGAGAATCAGAAATATATTTCTCCATAGCCTCCCTCTCAGGAACAGAAAGAGAGTAAAGTTTGCCCTTAGGCGGAGACTTACCTGGCAGTAGATCTATCGCACAGTCATAGGAACGATGCGGAGGGAGAGAAGCAGCACGGGACTTACTGAACACTTCCTTCAGGTCGAGGTACTCCGCGAGCACGTTAGACAAATCCGCCGCCTTACTCTGAAACACAGAACCAGACACAGAGGGACAGGCACACACTAAACAGGATTCATGACAGTGGTTACTCCATGTGGAAATTGTGTTAGTGCACCAGTCGACCCGGGGGTTGTGTTTAGAGAGCCACGGGTGTCCCAAAACCACTGGTGCAAGTGGTGAGTCCATGAGGAGGAATGAGAGGGTTTCTATGTGATTGCCAGAAGTGATGAGGGTGATACTTTCAGTGGAATGTGTAATCCGGGGAAGCTCTTGTCCATTGAGTGCATTGACAGTGATCTGGTGCGAGAGAGGAGTGATGGGGATCTGAAGTTGAACAGCCAGTTTAAAGTCCATGAAATTACCCTCCGCTCCCGAATCCAGTAGTGCATTGGTGCAGTGTGTCGACGTTCGCCATCTCAGTCTTACCGGGAGGAGGGTCGATGATGGTGATGAGGTCTTTTCGGGCGGAGATCCCACCCGATAGTAGCCTCATACTTACTACCGGGGCCTGCTCTTTTACTGGACAGGAGTGGATGAAGTGGCCTGCCCGGCCACAGTATAGGCAAAGTCCCTGGGATCTCCGCCTCTCTCTCTCCTCCCGGGAAAGCCGAGCTCTCCCCACCTGCATGGGCTGGTGGTCCTCTGAGCTGGGCTGTGGACGGCTGGGGCGCATCAGCCGGGTCACGCGATTCAGACGAGCGTCTACTCTCAGGGCGAGTTCTATCAGTCCATTCAGCATCTCTGGTAAGTCCATGGCGTAAATCTCCTTATGAATGCGGTCAGCCAGCCCATGCAGGAACATATCCCACTGCGCTTCCTCGTTCCAACGGCACTCTGTGGCCAGGGTGTGAAATCGAATGTAAAAATCCGCCACCGAGCCTTTTCCCTGTCGCAGTTTGGCGAGTAATCTGGCCATCCTTACCCGCAACTGCACGATCGAAAACTCTCCTCATCTCTTTGGAGAGTGCCTGGAATGAGGTGCAGCAGTTGTGTCCGTTCTTCCACACCGCCATTCCCCAAAGCGCTTCTCTCCCTGACAGTAGGGTTAATACAAATGCAACCTTTGTCTGTTCACTCTGAAAAGTACGTGGCTGTAAAGTGAAATGCATGGAACATCTCGTGAGGAATAATCTACAAAATTCAGGCTCACCGGAATATCCCTCTGGTGTGGGTAGGTGTGGCTCTGGTCCCTCTGCTGCTGCAGGCACTGGTGGTGGGGGAACGGACGGCGTGGGGGGCGCAGTGGGAGTCCGTAGAAGTTGTACCTGTTGGGTGAGCTCAGACACCTGCTTCACGAGTTCTTGCACTGCACGACCTGTGCCTAAAATGTTTTCTTCTTGTTGGTCCATTCGTGAGATGCTGTGAGCGATGAAATCCTTGAGCTGGGAAGTGCTTGCTGTATCCATGGTTTGGTCAGATCGTTCTGTGATGAAATAACAAGAGGATGCAAGGTGCAAGTGAATAAGGTTTAATTATGAAAGTCAGAATTAAGACACAGGTTGGGGACAAACAATCAGGTGGTGGTTGAAGCAGGGCACGAGATGGCGATCCGGTGGTGGTGCGGTGAAGAGCGTGTAGAGAAACCCACGAACTGTGGAACATCCAGACGACATGAGGAACTGACGAAATCCAGAAGACACGAAGAACTGATGAAATTCAGATGGAGAATTGGGCTGACGAGACACAAGAACAGACACACACCACGGAACAACCACAACGATCTGACAACATGAGAGGGAAATTACTGGCATATAAAGGGAGGTGAAATCAACGACAGGTGGTGACACTAATCAACACGATGAGTAACCACACCCACACAATTACACTCACGCAGACACCTCAGTGTGAGACAGCCGATTCATGAACCGACACATCTGTCTTTGCTCCTCAGTTGATTCATGTAGATTTAGATTTGCAAGGAATTTATTCATATTATCACCAGAAAAATGGCCTGATTGGGATGAATAAAGCCTCTTATAAAATGCCCTAAAAAATTTGTTATTTACTTTGTTCTGGGCTTGAGATCGGCTCCGCAATAAATTGGCTAGATATTTATTAGGTTTATTGGCAAATTCATACATCCGCTGTCTAGCAAAGAACACAGATTTCTCAGCTTTATTTGTAAGAATTGCTTCAAGAGAGGTTTTAATGGTTTCTATCTCGGCCAGAAGCACATCTGACGGGCAAATGTTATATTTTATATTTAAATCATGGAGAATAATTTCTAATTTTCTCTGATCTGCCAGCTGCTTTTTTTCTGGTTAGATACATAGGAGATAATCAATCCCCTAATATATGCCTAATTTGCAGTGTCCCAGAGCAAATTGGGAGAAACTTCTGGGGTTCTATCAATCAATTTATTAGTCCATAATAAATAGTTTAACTTAAATTTGGGTCATGAACGAGCCATGGTTTGAATTTCCAGGAAGACGGGTAATATATTTGGTTGGATAGGCCTAACTTAAGAAAAACAGGAGTATGATCCGAGATTACAATGTTGCCAATATTACAGTCTATAACATTTTGTAGTGAAGTTTTGGGAGAGAAAAAGTAGTCTATTCTGCTTGCAGTTTTATGGACACCAGAAAAGAATGTGTATTCTCTATCTCTGGGATGCAGAGCTCGCCAAACATCTACCAGGCCAATTTCTTCACAAAAATCTGTGTAATTAATTCGTTGGATTGAATAGGGGGGATATAGACATTCATAAGGGTAATGGGTTGTCCAGCTAGTGTAGCTTTAAGCAGGATAAACCGTCCTGATTTATTGGAATATGTATTAATATCTGATAGTGGTATACATTTATTTACAAGAATGACAACTCCCCTACTTTTACTGGTGAATGACTTGTGAATGAATAGACTTGTCCTACCCAGTCTCTCTTCAATTTGACATGCTCACTGTCTGTTAGGTGTGTCTCCTGCAGAAATGCAATGTGAAATTATTCTTTTTTTAAATAATTTAGAATCTTTTTTCTTTTACTGGATTTTTAACACCCTTTACATTCCAACTACATATGTTTAATATTGTTTTATTCGTTGACATAGCCAAGGGTTAGTTAAATATTCCCGCTGCACCAATATGTGAGATACCCTGCAGTGTATGTAGTCTGCTCCATTCTGAGACACAGGAAAGGTATATCCATAGAGTTGAATAGATGGTGGTAGCATGCATGATATTGCGAAGAAAAAAAAAGGTATAGTTGTGTTGCCCTGCATGTCGAACATAGAACATAGAACTATTTACATTTACAAACTTAAAGGCATTTTTGAGAAAAAACAAGGGAAGTCTGACGCTGGTCAGTTTCACATTTGAGAACACTCTGTCTCCTTGGAAACATTACATGACCAAAACTTAGATAGAACAAACAAAAAATGCACGGTATTCAAAAGGAACACCGCAAGATGAAAGAGCTTTGATAAAATGATTGTCAATCCGCTGAAACAGCAAGCCTTCTATATACTGATTGGTTCAATATTTAAATCCTTAAACGTCTGCCCCCTCGAACTCTATACAAAAAGTTATTACAAGTAGGCTATTGCTTAGTTAAGTCCCAATAACCCAATATGTCCAGTTAGACTCCTTAAAATATAAAAGGGGGAAAAAAAAATGCAGGAGTGACGTTTAGTCATAGAGACCGTGAGCTATCTAATACCGTATCATCCAGCCTATCCAGGGCGGTTTGGGCCTGAAATAGTTGTGGTAGATGGTTCGGGCAGACCTTCCAGGAAAGACTCAACCTCTGTCGGCTGCTTGAAGAACTTTTCGCCGCCGTTGTGCTGTACTCGAAGAGTCGCTGGATATATCATAGCGAAGCGAATTGCTCGTTCACGGAGTCATTTCTTCACATTTCCAAAGGCTTGTCTTTTTCTCACTATGGCCACAGAAAAGTCTTCAAAGATAGAGATGTTATGGCGTTTATAGATCAGCTGACTTGCAGCTCTCGCTGCTTGCAGAATGCGCACCTTGTCTTGAAAATTATGCAGTTTATCATCAACGCCCTCGGTCTTTCTCCTGATGTTGGAGGGCGTGAAGGGATACGATGTGCACACCTGGTGGTCCTTGAAATCGACGTTAAGCAGGTTAGGCAACCAGGTCCTGAGGAACGAGACCGGGTTCGTCCCTTATTCCCCTTCGGGTAGGCCAATAATTCGTAAATTGCTTCGCCTGCTCCTATTTTCCAGGTCATCTATCTTTTCCAGGGCCGCGTCAAGCTTTTTTTGAATTTGTTCAAGCCCGTGCACTGACTCAGTTCTCCATCTGCTCAACATGTGTCACTACCGCAGACAATTTCTCTAGCACTGGATCAATCTTGTTATCCAAAGCCTTATCGACGCCCGCCAGAACTTCTGCTGTTATTTTCTTCACAAGTGCGTCCATGTCGCTTGGATTCATTGGAGCTTCCACCATTTTTGGAGAGGAGCGCGTGTTAAAGTTCGTTAATCCTTTCTGTTGCGAAGTCTATGACTGGAATTAAGTTGTTTCTTTGGTATGTCTTTTCACTTCTACATTTAATTTCAACCCCCTCAAAGATGATATTGAGTTTAAGGAGAGAGATTTTCGAAGGCTTTGCCGGAGCTCATCGTCAACACGGCTACTCCATTGAATGCATCACGTGACCCCCCCTCCCCACTGGGCACGTTTGACAGGTCCAAATGCTCATCCTGAAACACAGAACAAGACACAGAAGAACAGGCAGACAACAAACAAGCAGCATGACAACTCTCACTGCAAGAGAAAATAGAATTATTACTCCAATTAATATAAGTGTTATGAAGCACCAGCCAGGGATGCCCAAGGACTACTGGAGTAACAGGTGTGTCAGTTAAAAGAAAATTTATGACCTCAGTGTGATTACCAGTGATGAGTCTTATTGGACCTGTAGTGTGAGTGATGGAAGGAAGAGATCATTGAGAGCCTGGACAGCAATAGGCTGGGAGAGAGCAACCACAGGGAGTCTAAGTCTGAAAGAAATATCAGAGTATAAAAAAAATTACCCTCAGCACTGGAGTCAATTAAAGCCCGACAGTCATAAGTGGTGGAGGACCACTGCAGCTTGACAGGAAGAGGAGTAGCAGCAGGAGAGGATTTAGCCAAAGTGACTCCACGTCACAGCACAGTGTCCCATAAAAACCAGAACCCATCAGTAGGTAAAAGGTTACTGACAGGTTCTGGCTTTTACGGGACACTGTGCTGCAATGTGACCAGCAGCTCCGCAATACAGGCAGAGACCCTCATCTCGCCGCCTACACTTCTCCAGGGAAAGATGGGATCTGCCCATCTGCATGGGTTCTGGTTCAGAGAAGGAAACGTCAGCGTCGGAGGAGGTAACAGAAAGGAAGCTTCTGCTCCCAAACTGTAGTTCCCTAGAGAGCCTGTCCAGTTATGACAAACGCTATCTTCGATTCCTCCGTAGTAAATTATGATGGTTGAAGGGAGAAATACAGAGAGCACTTGACAAGAAAAGAGCGGCATTGCTGGGACTCAATAGAGTTAAAAGCTGGAGGCAGAAGGCAGGTTTTGGAGGGTTCGGTGAAACGAGCGGCCTGAGCCGGGATAGAATACTCAGTCTGGAAACGTTGTAGTTGGGTGGTAAGCTCTGAGACCTGAGAGACCAGGGCTTGAACTGCCCGATTAGAGGCTGCCATCTGTTCCTCCGGGCGATCCATGCATGAATTACTGTGAGCCAAAAAGTCTCTTAAATCTGATGCATTTTCTGGATCCATTATGGTCAGATCGTTCTGTCACGAAACAGAAAACAAGATCCAATTGCAAGTGAAAGGTAGTCTTTATTAGACAATTCCAACTAACAACAAGTAGAGGTGCAGGTAACCCCGCAGTGCAGTCTCTGCTCAGGCAGAGAATAAATCCAAGCAGTCCAACCCTCCAGGGAAACAGAGAACAGCAACCAGGCAGGAATCAAACTCAGGAACTAGAAGTTCTGACAGAGAACCAGACAGGACATGAGCAACAACGATCTGACAACACTCAATAGAAACGCCAGCCAGATATAGGCAGTGCAGATGAGCTACACCTGTGACCGCTCTGATCAGCTCATCAGGTGTGCGGTAGCTAGGCAACACTGACGAGCACAAGGAGCAGATAGCACCCCCACACACAGACACAGAATGGGGCATTTTAGGGATGACTCATTGGAACATCTCTGATTGGCCATTGCATTCATAAGCTCAACAGAATCTTGTGTGATTGGTTATAATGCACAGTGCTATAAAAACGTGTCTGTCTCTGGCTTAGCGCCAGCCAGCGAATGCAGATCAGAATTTAGCAGCTGATGATATGACTCGCTGAACGTTCTTATGCCGTTGTAATCGTATTGAATATAGACAATAATAATCTGCTATTTTTTGCCTTTTGGAAGATGCATTCAACTTGACTCCCCTCTGTTATAAGTTACACGTACAACAAACTAATGTCATAGTGGTATCGTGTACTGTAATTGAATGTAGCCTTAGTTATACCTGTCGAACCGTAGACAGCACATGCAGTGTTCATCTTATTATGATCTTCATCGCTAGCAATAGCCTTTGCGGATTTGCTTTCAATTCAGTGCAGATCAAAAGCCATGTCTTCAACACTCTTGATGTTCTTAAACTTTCTGTTACAACTCTGAGTGAGAACCGCTTCAGATGATTCAGCACTCGCAGCAGGGAACTGAATGAATCATTCAAACTGATTCACGAACCAATTCACTGGTTTGCCAACTGGTTTGATCAATCCTTTGAATAGAATTGTTCAAAAGAATGAATCATTCACGAATTTGCCCAGGAAAGGTAGATGGCGTGTTTTGGAATAAACTGAAGCATTTATAACATTTATTGGATTAATATAAAGTAACAAGAGGAGCATCGCGCACAGTAACGAAGTAAAAGTACAGATTTTTCCCAAAAAATGTACTTAAGTAAAAGTACCCATCTGTAAATATACTCCAAAAGTATTAGTTATCCGAAAAATTTACTCAAGTAAACGTAACGAAGTAAATGTTACTCGTTAATATCCACCTCTGTATGTAACACATTTAACACAACTTTGCAGCTGAAAGAGCTGTAAATACAATCTCATATCTCATAAATGATCTTCTCTATGTTATTTTGCATCAGAAAATCTGAATCTTTGTAGTGAAGTAGTTTTTTTTTCAGTAAATTAGTTGCCTAATGAACTAATTTAGCATTAGCTAAGCATTTAGGTCTTCTTTTAAATAAATATTCATTTCAATATTTAATTGGTCTCTTTTTTAAAAGAGTAGCTTAAATTATATGTAACTTATAGCATGGCAAGTGTGTACACTTTTACCACTTAAGCTACAGGAAAGCCTTATGTGTTCAACCTGCCAGCCTCATTCTGAGCTGTACTTCTCAGGTACTGAACCTGTTCCTGGCCCTGCTGCTCAGCTCCTTCAGCGGGGATAACCTGTCTGGAGGTGATGATGATGGGGAGATGAACAACCTTCAGATTGCCATTGGTCGCATAACTAGAGGTGTAGATTGGCTCAAAGCCTTCATCGCCAGTATGTTGCAAAAGATTCTAGGAAAGAACCCTCCTGAAAATAATGAGGGAGGAGGGGAAGGAGACATAGAACTCAATGCTATAAACCACCTGGATGAAGGGAAAATGGCAGATGACTTGACCAACTGTTTGCCTCCAGCACTGACTGTACCTATTGCTCGTTGTGAGTCTGATGCTGAAGAGGACTCTGATGATTCTTCTGATGAGGAGGATGGAAAGGTAAAACAACAGCCTGTCCTCTCTCTGCCTACCTCAATATCTAGAATAATGTGTACAGCTGTGTACCATTACCCATGTATTCTATGGTGAGAAAACTACTATTAGTTATGCTAGATAAACCTTTTAAAATCAAACTAAAATTAGTAAATAATAATAATAATAATAATAATAATAATTGCTTACCATTGAAAAGTACTAAGCTTTAAAATGTCTTTTTTTCTCCCTTAAAATTTTGATTTTGGCCTGTCCCCTCCTAGTGTTAAATAAAATAATATATCATGATTTTGATAAAATCTGTTCAATTATTTTCTAATTTATTGTTATAAATCTAGCTTAAATAACAAAACATTCCTAAAATGACACCAAATTATAAATTTAATAAATTTAAGCATAATTAAGTAAAAAAAATTTTTATGATTTTATACACAAATCTACTGCATTCTTTAGGCTCAGTCATTCATCAGACTCAGCATAAAATAATTGATCAAATAATTGTTTTTTTTAACCCATGGGGAATATAGTGTAAGTAGTAAGTAATTATACCCTACTACCCAGTGTTTTATATATTTTAAAATTTCATCATATAAAAAATATTATATATATATATATAATGATTTTTGTTTAATGTTCATTATTATAAATAAAATTCTCACAAGTGCCAATTCTTAATACTCTTTTGTGTCAAAATATCAGGAAACATTACGTTAATACTTTGCATTGTTCCCCTTACATTTCTTTTTCATTCTCTCTCATTTCTTTACATCTCTTGCTGCACAGGCCACTCTAAATAATGACGACTCTTCAGTTTGTAGCACAGTGGACTACCAGCCTCCAGAACCTGAGCCTGAACCCGAAGAGGAAGAAGAATCAGAGCCTGAAGAGCCAGAGTCCTGTTTCACAGAAGGTGTGCATGCTTTTTCCTTCATAATAAATGTTAACATTCATGGCATCACTTCAAGGCCAGAAAAATCTTAATATATGTATTTTTCTCTCTTTTTACTTAGGTTGTATTAAGCGATTTACGTGTTTGAATGTAGACATCACAGCAGGATGGGGGAAAAAGTGGTGGAACCTTCGAAGAACATGCTTCACCATCGTTGAGCATGACTACTTTGAGACATTCATCATCTTTATGATCCTTCTTAGCAGTGGAGCACTGGTGTGTCTGTCAATACTGAGCCAACGCTTAGTAAACTCTGCACTCTAGTTACATTATTACATGTGTGCAATATTAAATCTACAGTTTTTTTTTATTTATTTGTACTGAAATAGGAACATATAAATCCATTAATGTTTAATGCATTGATTTTTTTCTTTCATTCTGTCAGGCTTTTGAGGATATCAACATTGAGCGTCGGAGAGTAATCAAGACTATCCTGGAGTATGCTGATAAAGTCTTTACATACATTTTCATAGTGGAGATGTTACTGAAGTGGGTGGCATATGGTTTCAAAACCTACTTCACAGATGCATGGTGCTGGCTGGACTTCCTCATTGTGGATGTGAGTTCACTTTTTGACTTTTGCCAAAGGTTTACACTTATAATCAAATACAAATACAAGTCTGTGTGTATTGATTTTTTCACCTGCTTTTTTATTCAAGGTGTCGCTAGTCAGTTTAACAGCCAATTTAATGGGATATTCTGACCTGGGACCAATCAAATCTCTTAGAACACTCAGGGCTCTGCGACCCCTTCGAGCCCTGTCAAGATTTGAGGGAATGAGGGTAAGCAATGACTCTGTCATCGTTTATGTTTTTGTTTATGAGTCATTTTTCAAATGAAATAAATATCTGAAGTTGACCTTGATTAATCTTTAATTGGATTTTGATATATTATGTGATGGTGTTGATTATTGATATTAAATTTTTCTAATGTCATATTGGTAATGCCATTTTCCACTTTCTGGAGGAATATTTGTTTGGACTTGCTGAAACAAGAAGTTAGCGAGCAGTCAATTAATGGTTTGGTTGGATGATAATGACAGCAGTATTGGGAATTTGTCACAAACAATATCAATATAAATACCAAATGATTGGCAATTTGATTCTTTAAAAAAAAAATTTATTTTACATTTTCACAAGTAGGAAAGGGGTAGTTAGAACCTCATGTTTTGTATTTTAACACTTCTAAAGATTAGGGGGAAAAGTAATTAAAAGGTGTTTTAAAAAGTTTAGAGCTATAACAATAATTTTTCTTTATTCATCCTGAAGGACAAACTTCACACTGCATGTTTTTTAACATTTCTGAGTGAAATGTCTTTAAGTTAAAGCGATAGTTCATTTTCAAATTAAATTTTGGTATGTTTTAGCTTACCTCAAGGACATCCAAGATGTAGGTTTCTCTGTTTCCTCAGTATTTCCCATTTTGATATTTTTAGGTCCAACCGTTCTTGTCTGGGACTCACATAATGGATGTCTATGGTCACCACCTCAAAGAGCATGCACAGAGGAGTCAAAATTAAACAATTCCCCATCGTAAGTACACATTGATGACCTAATACACGAAGCGGATTGTGTAAGAAAACGAACAGTATTTATATCGTTTTTACCTCTTGTACACAACCACGTCCAACTGATCTGAGTTCGCGAGTGCTTCCCGATGTGACGTGCGCGCGCGCTCTGGCTTAGTCTGCGCAAGCGCGGAAAGCACCGGAAGCGATCTCTCGCGCGTGTACATCACTCATTGTTTACACTTACTGCCTATGGTTTACACAGATTTCGGAAGTATTACCTTTCACTGTGAAGATCTAAACATATTTAGACGTACAGGAAATTGCATTGGAAGACGATTTCAATATATCCATAGACAACGTTGAATTTTTTTCACAACCATATTTATTTGAACCAGAATACACAGACCAAGTACTCAGGAGCGATCTGCTGCAGCAGCACGTCTTCAAGCCTCAGAGACAGAGATCTCTTCAAAATTGGTGGTGTTTTAGTAGCAAGTGTTGTGAGATGCCAACAGAAGTGGAGAGCATATGTTGTCACGAATGGAACAACTACAAGATGACGACGAGGACATTGACAGTATCACATCACACGCCTGCCTGACTGAAGATCCTGATTTTTCTCCGCTGTTGAGACGCAGCGTTTTGCACGTTGTGTTTAGTTTGCCACGTATAAACTGGAGGCGACTATAATTTTGACTCCTCTGTGCATGCTCTTTGAGGTGGTGACCATAGACATCCATTATGTGAGTCCCAGACAAGAACGGTTTGACCTAAAAATATCAAAATGGGAAATACTGAGGAAACAAAGAAACCTACATCTTGGATGTCCTTGAGGTAAGCTAAAACATATCAAAATTTAATCTGAGTAAGTGGAAATAAATATCTGCACAAATATTGATTACCCATTCATCTCTAATTCATGATTGTGTTTATGTCCCATACAGGTGGTAGTGAATGCACTGGTTGGTGCTATTCCCTCAATTTTTAATGTGCTGCTGGTGTGTCTGATATTCTGGCTCATCTTCAGCATAATGGGAGTCAATCTGTTTGCTGGAAAATTCTACCACTGCATCAACACCACTACAGAGGAACGCATCCCGATGGATGTGGTCAACAACAAGAGTGACTGTATGGCACTGACGCACACCAATGAGGCACGCTGGGTCAATGTGAAGGTCAACTATGACAACGTGGGAACCGGCTACCTCTCTCTACTTCAAATTGTACGTTTCTCTTGACTTGTAGAGTTCATTATATTACATATGGTTCACACGCAACCATAAACATTCATATCATGATGAATTTTGCTTGATCTTTCAAAGAAAAAAAGATGAAGCAAATTCAGAACTCAAAAGAATAAAGTGAGCATTTTTGAATCTAAGCTAAATATATATATAAATAACGAGAATTTTAGTGCTGACACTGAAGCACATAAACATATTTACAGACAGTGAATGTATTTTCATGTCATTTCCTTTTTATGCATCAGAGGACACAGAGGTATACCCAGTGCAAATGCATAATCAATAAATGGGTTTTACATGACACACTGATGTTTAGAAAGTACTTCTCTCCACATAGGCCACATTTAAAGGCTGGATGGATATCATGTATGCTGCAGTGGATTCTAGAGAGGTACGAGAATGACAAATTTTCAAATCAAATTTCTGTTATGTTGTCCTCGCTTATTGTATACAAAGATGAATGTGGTGTCAAATACATATACAAATTTCTCAATCGTATATTCATCTTCATGTCTTGCCAGACCTCAGTAAAATCAAATTTTGTTGGTTCTCATATATTCAGACATCAAAGTTGTGCCATTGATTTTAATTCTGTAGTGGAGGTAAAGATTAATAAAATGAATAATAACTATTAGTTTGTTTTCTGGCATTTCTGCCAGTTCAGAAAAGCTGAAAAGAAAACATGCAGCCAGTTTGTTATGGACTGTTTGAGTCTGAAACCGTGTCATCACGCGAGCTGTTTTCAATTGCAGCCAGTTTCTACATAGCTAGCTAGCTAGCTATTTAAATAATACCATCTCCAAGCTATATACAGAGTTCAAGGCAACAATTCAAACATCTTGTGTTGACATGTACCATGGATAAGAGAGGTAGGTTGAGCGGTAGCTCATTATCATTTAAAGAGACATGCTTTGAAACAAATCATTGTAAACAGAGCTGAAAAAGGTGTTGTTTTACATGACCATTGAGGAATCTTAACCAAGTTATGTTACATACATTTCATGAGGACCCTAAAGAATCATACAAACTTTTGTATTGTCCCCTTAAAAGTTCCCCTATTATGACATTTCAAATATAGCCTTTAATGCAGTGTGTAATGTAGCTGTATGTGAATGTAAACAATCTGCAGTTGAAAGTCATGACATTTGACAAGTGTAGTAACCCATACTCGGAGCTATGCATTTAACCCATCCAAGTGCGCACACACAACAGTGAGAAGTGAACACACCCCCGGATCAGTGTGCAGCTATATACCCAGCACCCAGGGAGCAACTGGGGGTTCAGTGCCTTGCTCAAGGGCACTTCATCCATGGGTATTGACTTGAGGGTGGAAGAGAGCTCTGTTCATTAACTCCCCCCCACACCTACAACTCCTGCCAGCACAGTGACTCAAACCTGCGACCTTCGGGTTACAAGTCCAACTCTCTAACCATTAGGCCACAGCTTTGTAAAGTTGTAAAGCCAAAGGTGCACAGGAAATAATTAACTGAACAGCCGAAACAAGATGTCATTCATTTGAATCTCACTTCTGATGGCTACACATAACACATTTTCATAATGCCCACTTATGTTTTACATTGGCCGGCCGTGAACAGCTTGAAACACCCTCAAACCATTTTCCCATAATTTTTCTGACGACTGCTTCTTTAATCTCTGGGAGTTCAAGACGGGGTGCACTAAATGCTTGCTCTTGAAAGATGAGCTCAGTACCAAGTTTATTTGGATCAGCTGGCTCCACTGAATCACAACCTGTAAGCATGATAAATAATATATGCTTATATTTTCTATAGAGCGTTCAAAATACGCAACTTGTTGGATATAATAAGGTGTGTTATAAAATGCTAATTTTGAGAAAATGAACTTTTTTGACCTAGCATGTATGTAAACCTATTGTAGGAGACTCCCAAAAATATATTAGGGACCTTAAAAATGGCATAATACGGGCACTTTAAATTTACATTTCTGTAAATTGTAGAATTTAAAGACTTACTTTTATTGTGGCATTCATTGATTATTTTCTGTTAGGTGGAAGAGCAGCCATCATATGAGATCAACCTTTACATGTACCTGTATTTTGTCATTTTCATCATTTTTGGCTCCTTTTTCACTCTCAACCTCTTCATTGGTGTCATCATTGACAACTTCAATCAGCAAAAGTCTAAGATAAGTTTATCTTTTTTACTAAACAAATAATTTTAATTTGTGTGGTACATACAATTTTTTTACCAGAAATAATAATTAATATTTGTTTCTTCTGCACTTTGGAGGGAAAGACCTTTTCATGACAGAGGAACAAAAAAAGTACTACAATGCCATGAAAAAGTTGGGTTCCAAAAAACCTGCGAAACCCATCCCTCGGCCATCAGTATGAACCATTTGACATACATTGATTCTTCCATTGCTTTTTTTACCATAACAACTTAATGACTATTTTTTTTATTGGAATATCAGCATTAGATCTCACTTGAGTTTTTTTAAAAACTAATCCACTACATTGTTCTCCTAACAGAATGAGATCCAGGGTGTGGTGTTTGACTTCATAACGCAACAGTTCTTTGACATCTTTATCATGGTGCTTATCTGCCTCAATATGGTGACCATGATGATAGAGACAGATGACCAGAGTGCTGAGAAAGAAGATATTCTGTATCAGATCAATTTGGTCTTCATCGTCATCTTCACAGGAGAATGCTTACTTAAGATGTTTGCCCTCAGACATTACTTTTTCACTATTGGCTGGAACGTCTTTGATTTTGTTGTGGTCATGCTTTCTATAGCAGGTAAGTGTAAGAGAAAGAACAACTCAGGCTTACTGGAAAAAGCATGTCTGCAGAGACATTTCTGCAAAATTATTTTGTTTCTCGTTTTGTAGCTCACTCAAAGTGAAATGTACAGTGAATGTACAGTTCAGATTTATCCAAAATTAAATGTGAATCTGGAAATTATTTATTTCGTTGGTTGTTATGCTTTTTGCTGCAGTTCTGAAATGAAATGTCAGTGAGTGTTTCTAAAATGTTAAATGCTCTATCATGTTTGAAAATAATGTACCACCTACAATAAAACCTTACCCTACTCTAAACCTAACCGATAGTGTTAACAAAAGCAAATGTGAGATAAAAATGCATTTGCTGAAGAAACAATGTCATTTTATCTGGCTTCTAAGTCTTTGAGCTCTTTTATTGTGACTTGAGTGCAATGATACCAGGTGCGCTACTCCAACTGTAAGTCACTTTGGATAAAAGCGTCTGCAAAATGTGAAAAAAATAAAATAATCATTTAGTCATTTTGCCACTAGTGTTCGTTTCAAAGGGAACCAGTAGTGAATTGTCTATATTGTTACCTTTTGGAATTCTGCCAAATTTTTCCAATAAGCCTACGTTGGTGTAGAATTATGGTTGTCAAACATCATGCATTTATAGTTTGTTATGGAGTATTTCACTGATTTGGATAAACTAGATACTAAGAGTTCTGCAAGTGAATCTCAGTTTAAACTTTCCTACTGTAATTGCTCTAAATGGTTTATAATAACCCATGTTTCTTCTTACCCAAGGTCTGATGTTATCAGACATCATTGAGAAGTACTTTGTGTCTCCAACCTTGTTCCGTGTGATCCGGCTCGCCAGAATTGGCCGTGTGCTGCGTCTCATCAGAGGGGCAAAGGGCATTAGGACTCTTTTGTTTGCCTTGATGATGTCACTTCCTGCCCTCTTCAACATCGGACTGCTTCTGTTCCTCATTATGTTCATCTTCTCCATCTTTGCCATGGCTAACTTTGCCTATGTGAAAAAGCAGGCAGGCATCGATGACATCTTCAACTTTGAAACATTTGGTGGCAGCATCATCTGCCTGTTTGAGATCACAACATCGGCAGGCTGGGATGGGCTTTTGCTGCCTATTCTGAACAGTGGCCCTCCAGATTGTGACCCTGACATAGAGAACCCTGGTACAGACGTTCGGGGTAACTGTGGGAATCCTGGCATGGGCATCATGTTTTTCTGCAGTTATATTATCATGTCGTTCCTGGTGGTTGTGAACATGTACATTGCTATCATTCTCGAGAATTTCAATGTTGCTCAGGAGGAGAGTGGAGACCCGCTGTGCGAGGATGACTTTGAGATGTTTGACCAGACATGGGAAAAGTTTGACGTTGATGCTACACAGTTCATTGCATACAACCGGGTGTTTGACTTTGTTGATGCCTTGCAAGAGCCTTTACGAATTGTCAAACCCAACCGCCTCAAACTAATTAACATGGATCTGCCTATTGTAACCGGCGACAAAATCCACTGTCTGGATATTCTTTTGGCAGTTACCCATGAGGTTCTTGGAGACACGATTGAGATGACTGCCATGAGGGAAAGCATTGAAGCCAAGTTCAAAATGAATAATCCCACATCTGCCTCGTTTGAGCCAATCACTACCACTCTCAGGAGGAAAGAGGAAGAGCGCGCAGCCATTGCAGTTCAACGAACATACAGGAGACATCTCCTTAAACGTGCTATCCGCTATGCTTGCTTCATGCATCGTTCAAAGAGGAAAGTTAGGAGTCAGGGCGATGAGGAACCTCCTGAAACCGAAGGGTTAATTGCAAAGAAAATGGATGCCCTGTATGGCAGCAATCCAGAACTCTCCAATGCTTTTGAACTGCAGACTAGGCCAATGTTGCCTAATGCACGGCCACCCAAGCCCACCTCTGTCACACAGCACAGAGTCTCAGTGACGTACCCACGACCACAGGGACAACTCATAGTACCAGTGGAGCTCACAAGTGAGGTGGTCCTCCGGTCTGCACCCACAACACATGGCCTCTGCGGTTCAGAGAATGCAACAATAAAAGAGTCAATAGTATAACTGGTGGGCAATGACTATGGACTAAGAAAATCACCTGCACTCACTGAACAACATGTGCTCCATAAACAAGATGGCTTGATGGATTACGCAGGACTGCTACAGTGTGACAGCATTGGAATGCTATTTCTTGGGAGTACTTTTTTTTATTATTTAAACTTTTGTAAAGACCTGATTTATTTAGGATTAATTTTATTTTTTCCCGATTTTTTTCCCGATGAGAAATGTCCCAGTATATTTGTCGTGACTTAGCCAAGTTCTTTTGCTCTTATAAGTATGAATGTTTACGGTCATGCAGTTAGAGTTTTTTTGTTTTATTCTTCCCAATTATAGCACCACCAAGTGGCTAAGTGCCATAATTTGCCACGATTTGGTGAATCTCATTCACTCCAAGATTAATAGCCATTAAAGTAAAAGTGGCCACGCCCACTTAGAACTTTTGGCACCATCATGGCATGAGCCAACTTTTTTTTTTTTTTTGGCATAATCATTGATATTTAGCCTCCAGAGAATCTTTCTGCACTGGTTTGGTTTCTTTTGGGTGAAAAGCCTGGGATTAATTTGCAATAGTGAGTTTTGCAAAAAAAAAAAAAAATAATAATTCCAATATGGCAAAAATATTTTCATGGTGGAAATGAAGTCACTATCGTATGGAGCCCCACACATGACATGCAGGAAAAAAATAGTAGGCTCATTCGTGTGCAAGATTTACTATTTAGTTCCCTCAATTTGCTAAATCGTGCACACCATTTATAAATAGAGAGAATTAATTAGTGAACTGTGTGCACGATTTAGCAAATCGAGGGAGCGAAATTGTAATAGTGTGAACGTTTTAGTACATTGAGGGAATGAATAAGTAAATCATGCACACATTTTATTTATTTTTTGCATGTGCGGGGCTCCGTACTATCGCAATGTAGCTGTTTCATTCCCCGCACACTAAAACCAAGTAATTAGTAATTTTCTCGATAAGCTTGCATTTTACAGGTTTATCATATTTTTTACCTTGTCTTAAATAATCTTTTTGCATACTTGTTGCAGGTTGTATCTGTTTTTATAGCTCCTGGACACTTAATAATTAGATTTTTTAAATCTCTCCGATAATGATCAGTCATTAATAATCAAGTCTCTACAGTACACTTATCATTGGTATAAACCATTAAAAAACTGGTACTGGTATACTGGTACTGATCATAACTCTTACATATGCCTCAGTCTGTCCAGACTCTGTTTAGTCTACTGAACTATTTATAATCTCAGTTCATGGCATACCAGTTTACAGCAGAATGGTGGAACGAGTAGAACAGAAACTGATCCTTTACAGTGGGGTGTATGGAGGCACTTTGAGCAGAATCTAACACTATGAAAAACATATACAGTGCCCAATGATTCTAATTAATGTATAACTTGAAGCATTGAAACCATAGTGTAATTTGTAGCACCTTCTAATGCCCTGATAGTCAAAACAGCTTGATTTCTTCTACTAGGATGCTGAAAATCTTTCTCAGTTTTCATGTTCTTATTCAGAAGTTGTCAGTTAAAGAAACCTAGATAGAATAAGCCCATCCAGTCAACACAACGACAGCACAGCACTAATAAAGGCCCATTTGAATTGGGTGTCATAGTGTCCATTATCATAAACTGATGAATAAATTGTGAAAATATGAGTTCCCCTGATAACTCTGTTGCAATTACATCAGGAACATTTGTAGTGTGACAAGGGCATTACCCTGTAGTTGATATGCTTTATAATTGATTTCCTTCTTTACAAAAAGAGCCTGAAGTGTCCAGTAGATGCCACACACAATTCTTACCTAAATTTGTTTTAGTAACTGTGAGTCATAGCTAAAAGTTGTAATATATTAGAGACATTTAATGATGGATTTCCTCTGAAGTCTTAATGTGACTGCACATGTCTTATTTCTTAAAACTCATAAATGAAGCACTTTTGAGATATTTATATTTACCTCTTGTATAGTTTTTAGATTTGGTCTCTTATTACAAAAAAGAATTAATTTACTGTATGTTCAAATGAGAATTTATTTTGTTGAGGAAAAAAGAAAATCTCATGCGCTAGTATGTAATCTGTGTGTAGTTTTGTGCACTTTTTGGTTTCATATTGATTTTGTTAATATGCAGATAATTTTCTATCGTTTACATTTTTATCATGGAAAGAGACATTGCCGTGCTTTAGCTTTAGCTCGCCTCTAATTGCCTGTACATACACTTTGCAAACAGAAGCAGATTTCTCAGATGCTGTCTTTTCTTTGTATCTTCACTTGACAACATTTAATTCAATGTGCATTTGAACCTTTCATAGAATAAATTTGATAAGATAAGTGTGGGTGTATTCATGCTTTAATTCTGTCTCAGATTGCAGTTCTTCAGTATCACAGTTCATCTCATGTCAGGATTTTGTGACGTTTACAGTCTTAGCATGCTATCATGTGTCGTTTGTGGATATGTTTTCCCAGAGGTGTTTATCAAGACCATTTTTTTCCATTAGACTTGTGCTTCATAAGACTTTTTCTGTGTGTCACAGTGGCCCCTGCATGCCCGGATAGCTGTTCTTGTTTCACACCTTCTATTTTTACCCCCAGCTAGAGATGTCTTCACCTCAGGTAACCAGTCTTAATAAGTTTGGAATCTAGTGATCTATACATTGGCTTTTGTGCTATGAGGATACTAGCTTTCACAAGCATGTTCACTGATAGTGGGAGAAAGAATAATATTGCTGACCTGTCTTCAGAAATCTTTACCAGTGCAAAAGCTTTTATTAGACTAACAACTTTTTCTAAAACGTTACTATTTCTAGACAGTATTAAGGTGAAAGTTGTTGTTTCAACAGAATCTGAGTCAATCAGAAACTGATGCAGTGAAGTGTTTTGTTTGTGTGTGTGTGTGTGTGTGTGTGTGTGTGTGGTTAGCAGTCAGCTGGCCATCTCTTTAGGCCACTGAGTTCCCAGCACTGAACCAGTGTTAAAGTTCAGAGAGAGTGGGTGAATTACAGCCTGCTTCTAAATCATTGCTCATAACAGTGGTAAAGTACACAAACCTCATTTTTTTCCATCCACCCCATTTCCAAACCTCCTGTACTTCAGGTATTTAGGGTCACAGAGTTGTTGGAGACTTTCCTAAAGTCTCATGCCATTGGCAACAGGACTGATGGCCAGTCCATCATTTTTATAAAGCATTACAATTATTTTAGTAATTTCCTTCTTATTTTGCTTCTCATTATTTCACGTCAGCTGCCATACTTGTCAGACCACACCCCTAAGACATTGAAAAACACATTTCAGGTGGCTTTTATTTGTTACTATGCTGAAGAAAAAAAAAGAAAAAAAACTGGCGTAGAAACAGTTTTCACTCAGAAATCGCTAGTAAATTTTACAAACGATTACAAAGAAATGGCAAGTTAAGATTGAATTAGTAGTAGTAAGCATTTAAGGCTATTTAAGGTACTGAGCCAAGCATAGCACAATGAAGGCACTGCTTTCTCTCTCTTAATCACATATTTCATAATACTTGTTTATTTTTATTTTTGTACTGTCGATTGTTTTTTACATCTGAATTGTTTTAAGGGAGTACTGCTTTCCTTGCCTCCACAAATGGTTCTGACTTTAACTGATAACTGCGCGTGAGTGAGTGTGGTTACAGCTCAATGACTGTGACAGACTACAACACTGAAACGCATGGAAAGCACCACATTAAAGACTATATATTTATTACTATTGCTATATATGTGTGACACAACAAAATCCAGCCTGGCAACCCTCAGAAAAGGCAAAAACGCCAGCTATTATAAAATGCAAGCAACATTTAAACCCAAAATAATGTTAATAGACCAAGGGTGTTATCTTGCATGGGCTATGTCCACATTAATCCAGGTACATTTGAAAACACTAATCTATTTCTCTATGTTTTGGACTTTCATCCACAACGAGACACCATTTTTGTCCAGCAAAAAACAAGCTTTTTGAAGCTGTTCTCCCAAATGGATAAACAATTACCGTATTTTCCGCACTATAAGGCGCACCTTCAATGAATGGCCTATTTTAGAACTGTTTTCATGTATAGGGCGCACCGGATTATAAGGCGCATAGAATAGAAGATACTGCAGTCAAACGTTTGACTGGGTTTGCGTTATGCATCCACTAGATGGAGCTGTGCTAAAGGGAATGTCAACATTTTGACAGTTTTTTTGAGAAAATTAAAGGCTTTTAAGTGCGCCTTATAGTGCGGAAAATACGGTATGCAAATTTAGTGTACAGCTGGTTGTACCAGCATTGTAGTGCCTTCTATGATAAATGTTATGTTAAACAACTGTATTATTACATTCCTGCAGATTGTTTACTTGAATTTATTGTTGTGCCACAAAATCTCACCGTTAATTCAGTTTCTTTATAAGTACGTGTGACATTTGCTGGCAATTTTAGAGTGATAAATAGTTTCTACATAAATTTTCTTTAGTACAGCAGCTAAAAAATTTGTAAGAAAAAAAAAAACAGAACACAAAGCCAAAACAGATTTTCCTATGTAATCCGTTATCACAGAATTCACAGTATATACTAAAATAGGACTTTTGCATTTAACTGTTTGTGGGCAAATTACAAATGCAATGGCTAGTATCTTTTTTTTTTTTAGCAAGATATGATGAGTCTGTAAACATACAGCCCAATATAGACCTAACATTTTAATATTAAGGAATTTTCTGTATTTGTCACTCCTGTATTTTGAATGACACAATGCATTGAATTCTGTTTTAGGGTTAAAAGAAATGCCCATAAACTTGCTGAAAAACATACTGGTCATTTTCAGCCAAGACATTCATCTGTTTTTGTAAAGTGGCCTATATCAGTCTTTAGATTTGCTGTCAAGATGATTCATTTGCTCTTTAACCTTTTGATGCATGAGTGTATCGATTTGCATGTTTCTCGGAAAACGGCATCATTGCAGCTTCACGACCTGCACCCTTCACTCTGGTGGAGCTGTCTTCCTTCTGTTCTGTATATGTGACCTGCACTGACTTCTACGCTTTCTTGGAGAGGTGTATTTGAGGATCAAGAATCATGCATTATTTCCTGCTGGGATCTTCAGTCATGGCACTAATTTACCTCTCAGGTAAATAAACTGCTTAAGACTTTAAAAAGTACTTTTGTGTTTTACCCCGAAATGTAAGATTTTGGTTAGTTATGTCTTCTGTTCTAGCTTGAATTGTTAAGACAGCAATTTAGAATTGATTCATATGATTTTTGTTCCACATTTGAAAGTTGCACGATTACAGTTTTGCCCTTAGACTTGTTTTTAGTGTTGTTCTTCCTTTCCATCTGTGAGTGAAAGAGGAAGTCCCATTGCTTCAAAACAAGTTTGCATTTGCTAGATATCCTTGGTTTTTTTTTTTTTTTTTTTTTTACAAGAAACATGTCATGAAGTTCATGGTTTAAAGCCGTTTATAACACTGCGGGATGTACTTGCTGTTTAGTGTCTTTCATAATGCCATGCATGTTTCTTGGTTTTACTTCTGCTGCTAACTTGAAAATGACCCTTGCGATATTAAACGAGCTCTGTCTTATGTATTTTCTCTTCATCCATCACATCTTTTCAGCTGAAGAAAAAGTCCACGTGTTCCAGAAGCCACGATTTGTTGGTGTGAAGACCGGTCGGACTGTGACAATGTACTGTGTGCCATCTAATCCAACTTTGTCGATTCATGTAGAGTGGTACAAAGGCCAGACTTACAAAAACCAACTCAAGAACAGCCACAAAATTAAGATAACAGAGAAGAGTGATAAAGTAAATGCCTCCATTACCATAAAGAAAGTGGAGATTGAGGACAATGGCACTTACTTTTGCAAGCTGAACAGTACGCATGGACCGGGAACTGAGCTCCAAGTTTCCAGTAGGTGTCATTTTGTTAATGTTATTCGCTTGCTTCCTTCGCTAGCCTGCATACACTTATTTCTCTGTTTCTTCTCCAGGATACAGTGATCCCAAGACTATCTTGAGGAGATCGAGAGTCAAGGATGTTATCATTTTCCTTCAGGCTATACTCCTGATTTCGTGTATCGTCGTTCCTCTGGTTCAGATTTACAAACTGGTAAAGGCCACAGCATTTCCACAAACCGATTTGTGCACTTTCCGTTGTATTTTATGTGTTAAGTATGCATTAACTTTTACCTTACATTTTTTTATTGCCAAATCTAACCGTAGTTTCTCATTCGGTTTCAGGAGCAGAAAGAAGATGTGATTTACGAAGAGCCTGAGGATGATCACATATATGAGGTGAGTGTTTTAAGTTATTTTGTTAGCTTGTTATTGTCATTGTGTTAGGTTACGGTTGGTTGAGTTTTTAGATCCGAGCTCTGTAGCTATTGTTGCATGCACTTCAGGAAGTCAAAACATGCATGGTCTGTTATGATAGACAATGCGTGAATTTATACTTGTGGTTTTTCTAAAAGAATTGGATTCAGATGCTGGACCACAAAACCGGTCATCAGGGTCAATTTTTTGAAAGCTAAATAAATAATCTTTCCATTGATATATGGTTTCTTATTTAAAAATCTGGAATCTGAGGGTGAAAAAAAATCTAAATATTGAGAATATCGCATTTGAAGTTGTCCAAATTAAGTTCTTAGCAATGCATGTCACTAATCAAAAATTACGTTTTGATATATTAAGAGTACAATATCCTAATGATTTTTGGCATAAAAGAAAAATCAATCCTTTTGACCCATACAATGTTTTTTTTTTGTCTATTTCTACAAATACACCCCAGTGACTTCAGACTGGTTTTGTGCTCGAGGGTCACATATGTTTTCTGTCTCTGTGCTGTCCAGGGGTTGGAGGTTGAGCGGTGTGGTGGTGCAGATCTGTATGAGGACATCACTGCTTATGCCCGGGACACAGAAGCAGCATGGGAAGTCGAGCCCGCAGACCAAGAGTGAGAAAAACACATCCATGAGATCCACTGATCAGCAGATATCAACACCAGACACAAATGTCTGTGATTACATCCAATCCACTATCAGTTTTTGCTGTATAGGGCACATGCATGCAGACTGATGTCACTGTGTGTGGATACAGTAAATGCTTATAAAACATTTTTTAATAATGCTATTTTTAACCCTGCTTGAATTTTTGTAGAGGTTGACATACAACAATAACAATCATCTATAGACATTGTAATACATTTAACTTATGTTTGCTTGTTTGTTTTCTTTATTCCATTTTGTATTGTAGTTCATATTCCCTTTACTGTACAGTGTGTTATGTGGTAGTTTTTTTTAGAGTGTGTTTGTTGTATGAATGCACCAGCTCTGCAGATCATTCATGAAAAGGTGCTCTCTATCTGGTAATTAAAATACTAGTTGTGAGGAACTGCTCAAAGCTTAAGGGAACTTTCACTTCATATCTGTTAAAATAAGCATGTGAAAAGCAGGTGTTTTCCGCAGAGAAGCTTTTTTGGTAAATGTTTGGTATATTCTCTTTGCATTCAATCGGATCGTACACCACAAGTCTGATGATCGCCATTGATTTGATAGACCATCTGCAAAGAACACCTGAACGTCTGTACAAGGCTTTAACTTTGTCACTGCAGCAAATTTGCTGTTTGATTAGTAAAATACTGCAAAATCCTAAATAATATTAAACATTTTCTATACCCTGAAAGTTATAAAAGGTCCGTTTTTTTTTTTATCAAATAAAAAATAAATAAATCCCACATTTTCTGAGTGATCTCAAACCACATTTGGACCCCATGCCTGTATATGGATTGAGTACATACCTGAATGGAAAGACAGATCAATAAACATACTGAAGGAGAGGATCTAAGAAATACTGAAAGGCTGACAGAAAGATACAGACTGTTGGTTCAGTCTTCTAATAATAAGCTACTGTAAGAGCTGGAGGGAAAGTGCGCCATCTTATGGTCATTCAGACAAACTAAACTTCTTTTACACACTTGACTATGCCCTGATTTAGACTCTGGACCATGTGCTAGTTGGAAGAGCCATCCTTAGATTTGAGCAGACAGACTTTACAGAATATCATCATGCAGTGTACTCTCACATGAGTTTTGTTTCTTCAGCATTACATCACTTGCTCACCAATGGATCCTCGGCAGTGAATGGGTGCCGTCAGAAAGAGAGTCCAAACAGCTGATAAAAACATCACAATAATCCACACCACTCCAGTCCATCAGTTAACATCTTGTAAATGAAAAGCTACATGTTTGTAAGGGAAAAAAAACATTAATTTGTTTATTACTTCAAACTGTTTCTTCCAGCTAAAATACAAGTCCTCTTTCCATAATACCAAGGAAGTGTTGTTATGGATTATGGACTCTTATTTTGGACAAAGTAACGGGTTAAAGTTAAAACACTTGTTTCTTACAAACATGCAGCTTTTCACTTCACAAGATGTTAATTGAATTGTGTGGATTATTGTGATGCTTTTATCAGTTGTTTGGACTCTCAATCTGATGGCACCCATTTACTGCAGATGATCCATTGGTGAGCAAGTGAAGTAATGCTAAACTTCTCCAAATATTAAGGAACAAACTCGTCTACATCTTGGAAGACCTTGGGGTGAGTACGCTTTAAAGTTTGGCTGAACAATTCCTTTAAAATATGTAGACATTTGAAAGGTCATGTAGTGTACAGCAAACAGGAAAATATTTAGTTTTAAAATTATTTCATACCCTTTTTTATATTTCATAAATAAATTCACAAAATGTATAAAAACATTCGAGTTTTTATTTGATGGCAGAAATACAAAAAGTACATTTTTTATTTTTATTGTGTTCACATTTTTTTTCCATTTTATGTGACAGCTAGAATAAAAGCCATTAATAAATAAATAAATAAGGATATAATCTTTATAAATTAGTATGCAAAATCATATTAAATTACACAAATACAATTAATGATTAAAATAAATAATAATTCTAAATAATTTAAATAAATAACGTATTAAAATGTAATATTGTTAATATAAATATTTAAAAAAACAACAATAAACAATGTAAACAACTGTATAAGATAACATTATAAAAAGAAGTGTAAACACTGATTAAAAACACTGAAATATATCTCTTTTTTTTCTGTAAATGGAGTGATGCTTCTAGAAGTCCAGTTCTTAAACATGAGTGTTGAAAGAGAAGAACTCCAGCTGGTTCATGAAACTTATGATCCGTTTTCTGACGATCTCCCAGCTGTGATCTCTACCCTCCTGAAAGAGTCAAACAACAGTTCGTTCATCATGTAGACGAGTTTCCAGATTCACAGCTGAGGATTCATCTATATATTACAATCTTACCATGTTCAGCCCTGTCATTCGTCTCAGTCTTTCAAAATACAGATGCAACTTTTTGTTCCTCTTCATTTTGTAAGCACCCTGCATTGAGAAAGATATTAATAAGTTCCTCTGGCTTTATTATGTGTGTGTGTGTGTGTGTGTATACACATATGTATTTTACAGTGTACTTACACATGAGCGCAGTCCATCAATCTCCTCATGCATGACATTTAAGAAATCTTCCAGTTTTTTAGCGTCCCAGGGGACGACAGCATCGTCAAAGAGGACAGTGATCTCCTTCAGAGCCTGAATGACGAACAGGATCTGTTTCTCAGGCTGAGAAGAACAAAAAATATGTATATATTATATATGAATATAGATTCCTAATCAATAGCCCGTATTATTGTGTCTTTTTTTAAACAATAAGAATAATAAGTTCTACTAACCTCTGCTCTTCTGTGGTTATTGATCAGTTCATATGGGATTGGGTTGACATCTTCATGGTCATTATGGACTTTCTCACCCTATGAAATATTCAGAAACAGATTTAATGAAGAGATTATTTTGAACAGAATGGTTTGCTCAGTTAGATATTGCAACTGCATTTGGTTAGTTAAATCGTTTTGGTTAAACCTATATTTATATGATATGGATTTATAAGAGAAAGTATATCAGTTATCACTCTCTTATATCTCCCAATAATATGTTTTATTAAAATGATATTTACTGTAAATGCTTGGTTTTATATTGAAAGCACTGCAGTCTCAAAATTCCATACAATGAGGATTGAGAGATGAATGAATAAATGTTCCTCAAAAACCTGATTATCATATTTGATAATCATATTTTAATTAATTAATTAATTTTATTTATATATATATATATATATATATATATATATATATATATATATATATATATATATAATATATATATGTGTGTGTGTGTGTGTGTGTGTGTGTGTGTGTATATATATATTTTTTAATAATATAAAACTCACTTTAACGCTTACTTTATAAAAATCTGTAAACATTTCAAAGCAAAAAAGAAACAAAACCTGAAGGTAGACATTTTTATAAATATATTAAAAACTATCATTTAGACAACAGAAAGCATGTAGTAAATTGTGTACAATAAGTTTTCAGCAAAGTTTTGATTATGTTAGAACTTAGAAAATCACGCAACTATATGGGGTTATTCAACTCTAGCATTTTAGCAATTCATTTACATAACATGGGGCTTTTTTACGGTACAAATATTCCACTTAGTCTCTCAATTAATAATAATATTTTACAAAATTTAAAACAGTAAGATGTATTCTGTAGAAGTGAGAACTCACCTTCTTTCTGATCAGATCCAAAGAGACTCCATGGTGGTGCTGAAACTTGTGTTTGATCCACCTGCAGCCCAGCACAGAGCTGAACCCGCACGCAGACAGAAGAAGACACAGCTGCACCAAACGAAGCTCCATCGTGTCGTGTTGAGATTCTACAGAAGACTGTTCACTGATGAGCTGCTGTTTTAATGCTGAGTCTCTGTTCACTGATGAGCTGCTGTTTTAATGCTGGGTCTCTGTTCACTGATGAGCTGCTGTTTTAATGCTGAGTCTCTGTTCACTGATGAGCTGCTGTTTTAATGCTGGGTCTCTGTTCACTGATGAGCTGCTGTTTTAATGCTGAGTCTCTGTTCACTGATGAGCTGCTGTTTTAATGCTGAGTCTCTGTTCACTGATGAGCTGCTGTTTTAATGCTGGGTCTCTGTTCACTGATGAGCTGCTGTTTTAATGCTGGGTCTCTGTTCACTGATGAGCTGCTGTTTTAATGCTGAGTCTCTGTTCACTGATGAGCTGCTGTTTTAATGCTGAGTCTCTGTTCACTGATGAGCTGCTGTTTTAATGCTGGGTCTCTGTTCACTGATGAGCTGCTGTTTTAATGCTGAGTCTCTGTTCACTGATGAGCTGCTGTTTTAATGCTGAGTCTCTGTTCACTGATGAGCTGCTGTTTTAATGCTGAGTCTCTGTTCACTGATGAGCTGCTGTTTTAATGCTGAGTCTCTGTTCACTGATGAGCTGCTGTTTTAATGCTGGGTCTCTGTTCACTGATGAGCTGCTGTTTTAATGCTGAGTCTCTGTTCACTGATGAGCTGCTGTTTTAATGCTGGGTCTCTGTTCACTGATGAGCTGCTGTTTTAATGCTGGGTCTCTGTTCACTGATGAGCTGCTGTTTTAATGCTGGGTCTCTATTCACTGATGAGCTGCTGTTTTAATGCTGGGTCTCTATTCACTGATGAGCTGCTGTTTTAATGCTGGATCTCCGCTTGTTCTTTGCTGGTGTCTGCTCTCCTCCATCCTGGCCTCTGTTTATATGTGCGCTGTTTGGGAATTGCACCCATTTCACTTTCCAGTTGTAAACCGCGCACACCTAAGCGACAGGTAAACCACAGTTACGCAACCGCTTTTGTGTTCATGTGTGAGAATAAACAGGTAGACTGGAATTCTTATACAGTGATCTCTCATCAGCCTTTATATACAAAACAAAAAACCTATTACTAAAAGTAAAATGGAGAAAAATAAAATGTAAACAGTGTCTTCAGACTAACAAAGAAAGTTGCCCTTTAGGTATAGTTAACATAACAGGCTATTCTCAAATAAATAAATAGACCTCGAAGTAAAAGTAAAACATGGCGTTTTTTATTATTAAAAAAACAATCATGTAGGATATCTTGCAATTAAACATATTTTATAGCCTAACTATAACGTAAATTTTGTTTATTAATTCATTTTAGTAGAACATTTCTGGGGGTATTATTATTATTTTTTGTTTGTTTCTTTGTTTATGCATGTATTTATGTTTGATGGTTTAAATAAGACGAAAGGGCAGATTTCGTGAGAGTGTGACAGTAGAATGTGGGACAGAAACTCCACAGCGGAACACCCGAGAAAGTGAAATCGAAAGCAAGTGACGTCGCAAAGCCGTGGCGACACGTCATCATTTCATCACCGAATGCACATTAAGTGTAGATAGAGGAAGATATATTGATGTGGAACAATGTGGATTTACTTTTAAATCGTAGCATATTTCGATATAATTTTAGCATGATACAGTGTCGTTAATAAACATATGCTACTTTATCTGTTATACCACAACTGTCAAATATATATATATATATATATATATATATATATATATATATATATATATATATATATATATATATATATATATATATATATATATATATATATATATTGACGAATAACCAATGAAAGATAAAGGTAAATTAATAAGCCAAAAGGATATGAATATTTACAAATTTAATTGCCCATATTTTAATTGTAATGAGAGAAACACAATGAATGAAAGTGTAATGATTTCACTCAATCAATCTATAAGTTTTAATGTAAGCACAGATAGTCTGAAATGAAATTGGAATGGAAATATTAAATAAGAATCCCATTAATTACAATAAGTATTCAATTAAAAATAATAACACTAAAGACATGCCATTATGCAAATCAGGCACCAAGGGTCTGGTTTTATCTTTTTACTTCAGAATAATAATAAAAAACTACATTGTTAAATGCCTACAATGTTATACTAATTTTTGAATCGATATCAAATCTCATAACTATTGTGACTAAATATGACATCACGTAGTGCCTTGAGTTAAAACTCACGACAGATAAGAGTTCCACAGAAATAAAATAGACCTATCAAATCTGTTTAAATTATAAATAATTGGCTAAGCAAAAAAAAAAAGTTATTTACTTTCACTTTACTTTCTATTTTAATGCACTGTGCTTTTTGTTGGTTGTAACAGTGTGAAGTTTTTTTTTTATTCCCATAAGACATAAACTCAACATTAAGAAAATAAGAAAATCTGTTTATTTTGTTTCCAGTGTTGTTCCTGGTCTCTCGCCGGAGTCTTTAACACACTCAATGCTGCGCAAGAGTTGCGCAATAGCGCTGTTCTTCAACAGGAACATGGCGAACCTTGCGTTCATTTCCCATGCTGCCTCTCGCGTCAGCTGATCTTTTATCGCCTGCCCGCTTATGTTTTCCCTGATCAGAGAATGACAGATATCACACGACCCGTGCTCGTGTCGATGAGGAAAGGAAAGTCGTCAGTCATGACCGTGTTAGCTGTTCAAAGACGCTGCGACAGATAAACGCAGAACATGGTGAGTGAACGGATTCTATTAGCAATCAGAAGAAGCGTCTGCTGTTTTATAATCTAATGATTTTAGCTGGATTCATGAGCTATAAGAAAGTCTTTATCTGTTTGAGTCTCATTTAAAGGCGTTTGGATGTTTCTCAACTCATGACGAGAATACAGAATGAAATGTTACATTTTCGACCATGCAAATTGTTTAGTTATTTATTTAACGTGTTATCGAGATATTACATTCTATTTTAGTGAAGTGTCGTGAATTTAGTGTTTTAGTCTACCAGCCAAGTCTGCTGCAATTAAAGCAATTTATTTAATGCTTAAAACGCTTTTTTTTTCTTTTTCTTTTTGGAAGAAGCACACTTTTTAGCATTCTTAAAAATGTACTTAATATATTTAAAAGATTTTACTTAAATACGAGCTGAATGTTGCGTTATCTAACATTTAACATCATGTTATTTGCAATTTGATTAAAATATATTATAGTTTATATGCATATAGCAAAGCAGTTAAACTAAGAGTTTAATAAGTATATCGTGTAAATTTATAATAACATATGTAGTCTTTGAAATATGGTTTGAGTGTACAAACAGGTATTTATGGTAAAATAAAATGAGCTCGAATGTCATTTCTATGGAATCGTGTAATATTTTATAATGCATAAAACATAAAAACCTTAGTGTGTTAGTCAACACATAAATAAAATTATTTTATAAATAAAAATAAATTCTTTAAATACAGACAAACGATTATAAAGTGACTAAAGTGAGCCACTTTATAATCGTTTGTCTAAAGTGACGTGACATTCAGCCAAGTATGGTGACCCATACTCAGAATTTGTGCTCTGCATTTAACCCATCCGAAGTGCACACACACAGAGCAGTGAACACACACACACACACACTCACACACACTGTGAACACACACCCGGAGCAGTGGGCAGCCATTTATGCTGCGGCGCCCGGGGAGCAGAGGGGGTTTGGTGCCTTGCTCAAGGTCGTGGTATTGAAGGTGGAGAGAGCACTGTACATGCACCCCCCCCCCCCCACCCACAATTCCTGCCGGCCCGAGACTCAAACTCACAACCTTTCGATTGCCAGTCTGACTCTCTAACCATTAGGCCATGACTTCCCTTTATTATTAAAACATTAATTAAAATGTTCTTTAAAGTCAAATTATAAATTATTACTAATGGCACTTTTTGTAAGTGTACTTAAGTGTTTTAGGAAACAAGCATACTTTCTTTAAGTACACTTAAGTGGCCTTTTATTTCTTTAATACTATATTATCTCTTACAACACATCTGAAGAACATTACAAGTGCACTTCTTTTTCACAAGGATGACCCGTCTACATTGATTCAGGATGCATTCTGAAGTAAAACGAACATGTTGCCAAACACTTTTACTTCATTGAAGTGTGTGACAGAGTCTGTCTCAAGAGGAAACTGCCAGGGTTGTGTGCATCACTTCCACTATTTCCTACCTAACAAAGACTGCTAGTATATTAAACACACTAATCTTCTTCTACTCATTGTGTTTTTATAAGCTACCATCCAGCGTCTTTGATCCTAGAAACAGTCGTAACACCATCAGTTGAACTAGCTAGAAATGCTCTTTGGGTGAAATCAGTTTCAGTGATGTTTTGCAGTGTGTGAAGTGGGACTAACTGAAGCTAGACAAGCCATGTTGGCCACCCAAACACCTGAGAGCGGCCCGGAGGCAAGAGATGGAAAACAGGTTTGTAACTTCCTCATCCTTTTGAAGATTATTTGAATTGTGGACATTACAAGGTCATTGATAGGAAGCCTTTCTCATCTCTTGAAACCCGTTGAGCAGGTTCTTGGTAGAGGTAAAGTCATTTGCAGGAACCTGGATTTGTTTTTGGAAAGCATTGTTAAATCAAAGATGAGGCGTGTCATTTGATGAACGTTAAAATGCTTTCTTCTATCACGGCTTATATGCACAGATGAATTATGTCATTTGCATGTTTATTAAAGCAAGTTTATAAGAAGCTACAGTCTTGATGAAGTCAGACCGCACTCAGAATGGAAACCAGACGCGTATTGCCTTCACCAGAGAAGTGTTTGCTCAAGAGATAAGGTTTTCTGTCTGCCCGTTTCCTCTTTATTTGCTATTAACTGCAGTTCAGTAGTACTTTATATTCAGTTAACATAAAGAAGTGGATTGCTAAAGCAAGATTTAATCAAATTAATCACATTGCAAGGATTAATGGACGGTCTCAATATTCTGACAGATATTAGATAAATTTTTTTGTGCTTTCCGTTTATATTCACCTGAGCAAGTGTTTTGTTCACTGTTTACTTCTTCTGAGTTTTGATTAAAAACAAAACAAACACCGGAATTGCAACATATACAAACATATACACACTAACATGTATATGTCTAAATCTACACATATGTAAACATGTATAAATATTAGTGCTGCGCGATTAATTGCATTATTGTCTGCGATTTAAAATGTGCATTGTTATGCACACAACTAATAATGCATTCAAAAGTAGTGTATTGTGCAGGCCTACTGCTATATGAACAAAAGTGTAATAACATTTGGTTTGCAAACACTTTAAACAAATAAGGTGCTTTTTACAGCAGTGCTCCTTTTACATAGCAGCAGTTAAAATATTTATTGTAGCCTAAATCTCAACTTATAAAATGAATGTAATTAAATTAAATATAAAACAAGCTATTTGTCACTGCCAGGACATTAACGTTTTTATAGAAAATATTTTATATAGAATCTTTTTAGCGAGAGCCCTTCTCTGCTGTCTAAAGAAACTTCCTATTTCTTTCTTATAAAGTCATGATTACGAGCTCATTGCATCCTTCTCTGTTAAAATAACAGTGGATAGTGGTTTCGGAGAGTTAAAAATTTGATCGGGAGCCAGTGAGACCCATGATTTGTCTGTATGTGTATTCAGAGGCAGTGAGAAACGGATTTTCATAATAATAAAAAACTGCATTAACGGGGAATAAAATAACTGTCTGTGTTAATCAATTAATGAGATAATAAAGCATTAACTTGTCCAGTCTCAATAAATATACATATTCTCTGCCTCTTTATCATACAAAATACACATATGCGTACATGCATACACACAAGGTTTTTTATCTTCCAAAATTAATCAAATTATAAATGTACAAAAATAAATAAATATATAAACATTTCAGAAGAAGCACACAATTCATCAAATTTCCAAACATGATATATGCTGATGGCTTAGAAATAGAAACATGATGGCTTACAAAATGAAAATAATAATTATTATAATTAATATTTTGTCTAATAAATCAATTATTTACTTACAGTAAAGTCAAGCATTCAGCATCATGACCATTTTCTAGTAATGTTTTAAAATTATATATTAAAGGCATTTATATTCAAATCTTCATATCATTTTCAGGATGCATACCTTTCCAACTAAAATGATAATAATCCTTAATTGATCATTTTTTTAAAAAAATTATTATTATTAAAAGTTTTCTGTGTATGATCATCACCCCAGATTATTGCATATGAATTTATCGCGTATGTTCCCACATTTGCACACTTGATACATTGATCTTATAAAGGGATCTTAAATAGGATATAAAGGGGATCTTTCCAGTTTTTAATATCAGCAACCAGGAATATGAAATAACTATTTATGTATATTAATATCGATGCGTAGAAAGTAATTGTTTCATAACTAAACCGTCTTTTTAAAGAGGTAGATAAATAGATTTTGTGTGTGTTTTGCGGTTTATACACTTGAAACGAGATCTGATCTGGGCCAGAATTTCCTCATACATCTAGTCGTCATGACTAAGTGCTTATCATGACCGACCCTTAAAGGCAAGCTATCTTGGCATCATTCCACTTAGAAACATGACTACTATTTGCATGTCATGTGACTCAAAGGTGCTATGTTGAGTTTCCACAGCTTAGACTGTCAGTGCTTTGGCTCGTATGTAGTCAGTCAGCTGATATCAAGTGACTGTCTGTCTGTAGGTATGGCTCATATTCACATGTCCGTTCTTCCCTCTTGTCTTGGATCCTCAAGAGGCTGCACAATGCTACTCCACATCTTGAGAAGTTGTTTGTTGTAGCAAAAGCTGTTCATAAAGATGGTCATAATGGTTCCAGTGGCCTGATCTTACAAGTGATGCAAATTATAGACCCTTAGTGTTTATTATTAAAAAAGCTAAAAATGCCTCTCGTCACTAAATCAAAAACTATAGAGGTCATGTGTTTCCTGGTATTTCATTCCTGGCTATTTTGCTTTAACATCTGGTCCAGGAACAAATGAATGCATAACAGAGCAATATAAACCTTTCTGTTGTCCTCAGTGGATCAAGGAAAAGATCGCACGGACCCTAAAAGTCCTGCAGAAGCGGTACATCACCACAGACACGGCGGTCACCAGCGAGGACCTGGAGGCTAACCTGCTGTGTTGTGCTTTGGAGGCGGTCTTCATCCATGGAATCAAGAGCAAGTTTATTCGATTTGATGGAAGTCACGCGCGCAAAGGAGGGTCTCGAGGATCCCTTCCTCAGCCCGTCTTCTGGAGCCTGTTGAAGACCGTCACCCACAGGTGGGTCATAGGTTAGAACAAGGGTGGGCTAACTTTTTGACTCGAGGGCCATATCAAACTTTTTGAACATAAGTGAGGGCCGCATGCATGACAAATGAAGCTTTGAGATATAGATATGTTCCTCTCATTCCACAACAAATCGTTTAAATTTAGTAGCATTTAAAACAGAAAAAGGAAGGGAAAATATAAGTATAAAAAAAAACTGAAATTATAGTCTCATTCACTATAAACAATGTTTATTTTAAATGCCAACCATAAACAAATGTATTTACAGTGAAACTGAAACTAGCGGCGTGTGGGAAATGCAATAATCCAAATGTGTGAGCTTTGTTCTTAGCGTTGATTGCAGTCGCTTTGGAACATATACACAGTCTTGTAATCTCATCTGTATGGTTCTGTTGGAGTAATGATTGCATCTCTCTAGTATTTCCTCTCCTCCTACTTTTAAGTGCATATCAGTGGGCGGGGCTAAAGAGGCAGTGATGTAGAAGTAGGTGTTGATCTTCTCCTGCAGAGGCGGTGCTTAGCCACACTATTACATCATAAAGTGGCACATTCCAAAACGAGTCGTTTTCTGAGTTTGGTTTAAATAAAATCCATTTTTAAACTAACAGGGTGATTTTATGGTACGTTAAACTGTTATATATATGATATATGATTTCTCAGTTCACAGTCCCTGTAAGGGACATGGCAACAATTATTTATATTAAATAATATATCAAATTAGTAATATATTCAAATAATATATTAATATTGTATTCTTTATTTAAAAGATTATATAAAGAAAATATAAAGATATTAAATTATACACTACTATTCAGAAGTTTGGGGTCAGAAATGTTTCTTGTGAAACGTAAATCATCATATTAGAATGATTTGTGAAGATCATGTGACACTGAAGACTGGAGGAATGATGCTGAAAATACAGCTGCGCATCACAGGAATAAATTACACTTTAGACTATATTCAGTAGAAACAATTATTTTAAATTGTAAAAATGTATTCCACAGGTTTTTTTTAATATCAAATAAATGCAACCTTGAACATAAGAGATTTCTTATAAAAAACATTTTCAAAAATCTTACTGACCCAAACGTTTGAACAGTCCTGGAATACAGCAAGCCCCCAACAACCAACATGTGCCTTTCAACAACTCATGTCACATAATGTTACTGTTCCCTTGAATCATGAATGCATAGAATAACAGAGTATCATTCATGAGCCTTATGTGATTATGGTATACATCAACTCTTTTTGAAATCACTCCAAGCCTTTGGTTTGGTTACTAACCGTGTCAGCTGATATTGGTTCATGCTTCAAAATAACTTAAACCTCAGAAGTATTTCCAAATGAGCAACCCGTCACCTGTTTGGAAACAGAAAGAGACATGTCAGGGAGACTCTGTGAGGATTGTGACAAGCCTGTAGGATGAGATGCATCATGTGGTTTAGTAATTGGCTCCTAAGTCTATGGACAATATTCAAGTGACGCTCACTCACTCCGCTTGACTCACGTTTCTTCTGTAGTCAACAGGACAGTTTTTAGTCTTTCTATTAAGCATAGAGTGAAGAAAAAGGACATCAGTTGATAAAGACAAGGTTTCATATGTTTACTTTATATACAGTACAGACCAAAAGTTTGGAAACATTACTATTTTTAATGTTTTTGAAAGAAGTTTCTTCTGCTCATCAAGCCTGCATTTATTTGATCAAAAATACAGAAAAAAATCTAATATTGTGATATATTATTACAATTTAAAATAATTGTTTTTAAATTTTTAGGATCATTATCACATGATCCTTTAGAAATCGTTCTAATATGATGATTCATTATCAAAGTTGGAAACAGTTCTGCTGCTTAATATTTTTTCAGAACATGTGATACTTTTTTAGGATACTTTGATGAATAAAAAGTAAAAAAAAAAAAAAAAAGAAGAAGCTATGTTTTTAAAATATAAATATTTAGTAATAACAATATACAATACTGGTCAGTAATTTGGGGTCAGTAATTTTTTTTTCTCTTTTTTTTTTTTAATAAAATCAATTCTTTTATTCAGCAAGGATGTGTTAAATTGATAAAAAGTGATATTAAAGAAAATATATTATTAGAATATATATTATTAGAATTTTTATTTTATTTTGAATCAATGCAGTTCTTTTTAACCTTTTATTCATCAAATATATTAGACAGCAGAACTGTTTCCAACACTCATAATAAATCAGAATATTAGAATGATTTCTAAATGATCATGTGATAGACTGATGTTACATGTGACACTGAAGGCTGGAGGAATGATGCTGAAAATTCAGCTTTGCATCACAGGAATAAATTATTTTTTTAAAGTATATTCAAATAGAAAACTATTATTTTAAGTTGTAATAATATTTTACAATATTACTGTTTTTTCTGTATTTTTGATCAAATAAATGCAGGCTTGATGAGCAGAAGAAACTTCTTTCAAGAACATTAAAAATAGTAATGTTTCCAAACTTTTGGTCTGTACTGTGTATATATATATATATATATATATATATATATATATATATATATAAGATCTAAATTCTCTCTGCCTTGTAGAAATGATTGCACTGAGAAATACTTAATAAAAATTGATTTCAGTACTGGCAGTATTGTGAGAAAGGGCAAAAATGTAACTATATAAATAAGTGTAGAAACACAAAAGATATTAGTAATGAAAGTCCATGCAACCAAAACTTTGATGCTTTAAAAAAAGTTATCAAAGAGATTGTGAAAGTTATCCATAGTTATGGTTTAATCCAAATTACACAATCTGTAAGTTATAAGTTATAATTCACATATAAAGTATAATATAAGCTTTAATTCATATTCAAACATCACATTAAATATGATAAATGTAAGATGAAACATGCTTTAAGAATGAGAATAAGTGGCATTGGTTCTTGAGCATCAAAAAAGCATTTCTGAGCTTCGGTTTATCATATTTATGTACTATTATCATGTAATATTTTACATGAATCCCTGAATATGTGATACGTGAAACCACAATGTTTAATTTCTGGGTGAACTAAGTCTTTAATGGTCACGTTCAACTCTTTTGATGCTGTAGGGATGTCGTTCAAGAACTGGAACGTCTAAGCTTCATAAACTCAGACATTGGGCGCTGCAGAGCATGGGTTCGCCTGGCGCTAAATGACGGGCTTCTGGAGTGTTACCTGACCTCGCTGTTTCGCGAAGGGTCCAACTTGGGCTCGTACTATCAGCCCGGGGCTCTTTTGCTGGATGCGGAGGACCGCGAGGTTCTCCTCACCCTCCTGCAGGGTTTGTCCTCGATGACCTTCCAGCTCTCTTATAAATCAGCTGTGCTGAATGAGTGGACCAACACACCTCTGGTCCTCGCGGGTCTGTGTCCCCCAACGCCAGCCGATGAGCACCTTGTAGGCCTCAAGCGCAAAGAGTCTTGGGATACGGTCTCCCAGTCATCCGGAGGGTCTGGAGGCTCTGGAGGCTCAGACTGGGCTCAGGAGGTGCTCCAGAGGGAGCCCAGGAAAGAGCAGAGCGAGGGATGTGAGCCGAACACTCTGCTGACGTCGTCAAACCTGAGTCTGGACACGTCTGGATCATCACAGCTGTCCTCCAGCCTGAGCTCTGATAGTCTGCTGCAGGGTCAGGAGCTCAGGAGTCCAGAGAAGGAGCACTGGAGCTGTGACACGGAGATCAGCCAACACACACAACAGAAGATCAGCGCTACAGAGTGAGTGAAAGACTGTTTTATGACTTATGACTCTATGCCATGTGTCACTTGATAAATCAGTTAGGTTTTTTGCAGTACCATGCATTTTCAAAATTGATTAGTTCATGGGTAAAAAATAAATGGTCCTGTAAAATGTTACGGATTTAGATTGACATCCACCATGGGTTTTTAAAATTGGGGCCACAAATAGTTTAAATGTAAACGCTAATAAACAAAAAAAAAATGCTTTTTCTCTTTACTTAATGGTAATTATTATCATACACCGTAATTTTATTCAGTTTTTGTCTTCAGATTTATTAAACATCTTACAATACTGTAATGGTGGGTGAAAATACAAAGTCAATATTTTGAATGGTTTTATTTTCCGAAATGTAAGTGGCATTTAGAAATAAAAATTCTATTTTAATATATTTTAAAATGTAAATTATTCAAAGCTACATTTTCAGTATCATTCCTCCCAGTCTTCATTATCATTCCAGAGTGTTCCAAAAACGTGCTGCTTCGTTTTCTTTTCTTTTTTTTGTGGAAACCGTGATGCATGTTTATAGGTTTCTTTGAAGAATAGAAAACCGCAAGAATAATCAACTAAATGCGTCCTTGTGAAATAAAAGTAGTATTTTCTTAAAAAAAAAAATCTTACTGAACCCAAACTGTATTATACTGTATAGCGTTGCTTCTATATTTTAATGGAATGTGAATCATCATATTTGTGTGTCTGTGTCATCAACCCCTGTATTAGATGGCAGCCCAATGTTCTAGCATGCTGTCAATATGTTTTTGTAAAATCCTTTCATTCAGCTATATATTAAACATCGAGTATGTTCTTGGCTGTGGTTTTGATTCTTCTTTCACTGAGTTCAGAAACTTGCCTCCATGCTTGAAAAACTTTTTGTACACTTCTTGTTAGGACAAAGTTTCCAAAAGTTAATGTGAAAAAAATAATAATACTTGATTGATTCTTTTTGTTAGCAGAAATGTTGAAATCTGAAGCCATACTTGTTTGTTTTCAGAGAGAGCGGTTGCTCTGATCAGGACTTGAAGGAAGACTTGGATGTCTCCATACCAGCTTCAGACTCTGCAGCACGAGCTGTTGATACGAGCACACACACACAGGACACACATCAATCAGATGCACACGTCTCAGAACAATCTAAAGCAAGCTCAGAAAAGATGTCAGCTGAGACGGAAGAAGGGACAGCGGAAGAATCCGAGGCTCTAGAAAAAACCGTCATCGAGACTGCAGAAAGTGAGCAGAAGAAAGACTCATCTGATGATACTTGGACCGAAAAGACCTCTGACCCTGATGCTGTTTCTCCAGAGACCTTTACCGTCTCTAGTTCAGTGGAGCAACCCCAGCTTGCTGCATACATACAGAAAACCTCCTCCGACTCTCTCTATTCCTCCTGCGTGAGTGTTTTTTGAGGAATTCATTTTTTAAGCATATAGATCACTTCATAACTCTATTGAATCGGTCCACCAAAATGAATTTAAAATGAATTGATAAAAGGAGTGATTCAATCACAAAACTGTTTGGACTGCATCCACACACATATTTGAAACTAGTTCTGGGTTATTATTATTGATTCATTATTTTGATGAACCAATAACCGTTTTTAAATCCCAAGATCGATCTGTTGATATCATTACTCAGTCCTGATTGTGACCGAGGATGGATGCTCAGAACATGTACAATGGGCCGAACACTCAAACATCTTAAAATCTGCTTAAACATACCTTTTGTGTCTCAGAAATCCACATCTTGGATATCAGAGGATGACTTCTACAAGCCAGAAGAAAGGGGCAGTTCTGAAGCATATGCCGTCATTGACGTTGTGCAGATGAACGGAGCGGTGCCACCTACCTCTGAACCAGACACCGTCCAGCCTCCACCTAGTGTAGTGCACCGGAGACCCAACGGTAAGATGGACACAAGACAGGCATTTCCTTAGGTCTGATTCATGGTTAGTAACTGCTGGAAGACTTTACTCACCAAGCCCTGAGATGCAAAGTAGTGGAAATGCAGTGATCAGTTAATAAACTAGCACACATGATTATACTTGGTTTCACATACACTAGTCAAGTGCTAGATTTAATTTTCATAGCTATAAAAAGCTTTCAGTGGTTGAAAGTGACTTAAGTGTTGTCCCATGCACTGAACTTTGAGGTCTGATCATAAGTACGATTGGGATTTAATCCAGAGAGTTACATCTCAAACTGAAGAAGACCTCGGGCACTTTCATAAGGGTGCTCAGAATGAAAGGCCTCTGCTAAATTACAAGTCAGAAGCCTGTAGACAGCTAATTTTAATAAGATGATAACTTCCTCTCTGTCCCGCTTAGTTCCTTCACTGTTTTCACTGCCTGCTTACTTCTTATTAAAGTGTGGTTCAGCACAGCCTAAGCTCTATCAACAGCATCTGTGGCATCTGATGTTGGTTACCACAGAAGAACACGTTCATCACCTAGAACATTAAACAGCAATTTGCTCAACTGTACGGTTTAATACAATATTTGCATGCTTAAAATATGATTTTAACATTACTGTTTTTAAACCTTCGATGCTTACCCTTGTTTGTTTGTTTTAATGGATGATTCACCAAAACATGATCATTCTGTCATTATTTTCTAACTCTTGTGTCTTTCCAAACCTGTATGACTTTCTGAGCAGCATGAAAGAAGATAATTTTAAAAATGTTCATTTTTTGTATCATTGATATACTATTATAGTTTAATATTTTGAATTTGATTCATTATTATGTTTAGTTTTCTCTTTAATTTCAGCTGAAGATGTTGTTGTTTAAATGTAATATTTATTCATTTTGATTTATTGGTTTTAGTTTATTCAGTTTTAGTTTTCGTTTTTTTTTTTTTTTACTGCAAATTAAACTAAATAGAAACGAGAAATGGAAGTGAATAGGGAATCAGTATTATTTTTGGTAAATTAAAAAAAATAATAATAATTTTAACAAACAATAACCCTAGTACACCATTGACTTTCATTGTATGAACAATTGGACATTTTTAATCTTTTTTTTTGTAGTTTTATTTTATTTATTTAAAAAAAGAAAATAATAATCTCTCATAAACTGCAACCAGAGTCTAATGTAAATTACATAACATATATTATTATTATTATTATTATTATTATTATTTGTGTAATTTGTGCGTGTGTGTGTAATTTAATATTTATTTTTTTTTTAATACTCAAACGCTCAACCTCAAGTTTACAATACAGCAATTTGATTATAAAAACACAGATGTTCGATAAAGAATAGACATGTTTTTTGATGTTCAGATGTTCTCTCTCTGTCAGGTCTTCGTAACCCGTTCAGGGGTCTGCTGAAGCTGGGTCAGCTGCAGCGCCGCGGTGCGGTGGCCATGTGGCGAGATTATTACTGCGAGCTCTCTCCGTTTGAGCTGCGGCTTTACATCAACGCAGAGGAGCGCATCTGCTATGAAAACCTGTCCCTGCTGCGCTGCGAAGACGTCCACCTGTCCTCCAGTAACGAGGGCCGATTCCGGCTCTCCTTCCCAGGCAAAAGAATCTACCTGCGCGCTCCGTCTCGAGGAGAGGCGGAGGACTGGGTTGATCGCATCGTGGAGGCTATCAACAAACTACGGCCCACAATGAGAGACGAACAGTGGGAGGTGCTCCACACGTCCAGCGACCAGGACGTCCCCTCACAGACACCCTCAAGCCCCAAACACATCATCTCAGGACTTCCAGATCCTCCACCGTTAGATTGGACCCGTCTTAAGGACCCAGAGCCAGATGCCGTAAAGGAAGCGCTGGTCTATCAGAAGTTGGAGGAGAAGGGTTGGCGCTCTGTTTTACTCTCGCTCTCCTTGGAGGCCCTCAGGGGGTACCGGGTCCAAGGGGACTCCAAGGTGCTCCTCTTCTCATACTCCATTGGGAGCATCAGGGATGTAGTTCCTGATGTTTCTTTAGGAAGTCCTGCGTTCTTTAAGGTTCTGACTGCGCAGGAGACTCTGACGCTGCGGGCGGAGAGCGGAGAGGCAGCGCGAGGATGGAGGAGTCTGATCAGAGGAGCTCTCGACTCGTATCTGGAGACGGAGGATGATGGGGTGACTCAGGGCGTCTCAGCAGTGGTCCAACACAGACGGAAGGGTGATGGGGGGCTGCTGTCTCACCTGTCTACTGTCCCGAATGAGAGGGGACTAGATGCACAAAACTTTAAATGTGCAGGTAAGAGATGTTGGCATGTGTTGTTGTTTTTTTTATATAGATCTGCAAGTTATTTAGAATTACAATTAAATGCAAATAATATAGACAATGACATTTTTTAATAAGCTCTTGTTTTTCAAAATCTGAATTCATTTTAATTCAGCAGTGGAGATATTATTGGTTAAAAAAAGTGTCAAAGTGGTGTAACTGTTCAACTTTTTTTAGTAATGACATAATTTATATTTATTATAATACAAAATAAAATAAAAGAATAGCTTAATTTTTCTGTGGATACGTGATAATTTTTTTAAATGAAGAGTTATATAAAATAAGAGCATTTATTGTAAATATAAATCCTTGATAACATTCTAGATAACTTGAATGTAATTTTTTTTTTTCATCGGTTTAATGCCTCCTTGCTAAATAAAAGCATTCATTTCTTTATTTATTTAAGATATTATTAAATACTATTGCCTTTGATCTTCTTGCATTAGAGCTATGTATCTGTATTCTAAACTGGTTTGCCTTATCTTCTCTTTGCATCGGCCCCATGTTTATTTCCTGTGCATGGCTGTATTTGTGAGGCTGAGGAAGTGCTGTGCTTGTGTGTTTTCCTCTGTACCTGTGCTCAGTATAAGCCGTTGTAAATGTGTCCGCAGGTTGCCCTCGTCAGATCGGGATGTCTCTGGGGAGAGCCAGGCTCTGTGAGTTCTCGGGTCAGTATTACTGTGAGAGCTGTCATCAGGGAGACACCACCATCATCCCCTCACGCATGCTGCACAACTGGGACCTCACAATGCATGAGGTGAGCTCTGAGCAGGTTTGATTTATGGACTAAAATTAATGTAAGTGGTATTCACTTTCCATTTGACCTCATTTAATCCTTACAGTTTTTTTTTATTGTCATAATTGTATAGATTAATACAAATTACGTATTAAAAAAAATTAAATACAAATTCTAAAGAGTAGAGCTGTCACTTGATAGTTATTTATTGATTAAGGTAATCTCTTTATAATTTTGTGTGTATGTGGCTGTTTGTTGGTCCTTTTAAGGTACATATTAATGCCTTACTCTGCATTAACATATTTTATTTCATTTTTTTATTAACTTTTATTCAGAAAAGGGCATTAAATTCATCAAAACTGAGAGCACTGACATTTAAAATTACAAAAAAAAAAATTAAATGCTGTTCTTTTTCCAGTTTCCACAAAAATATAAAGCAGCTAGACTGTTTTTAACATTGTAATATAATAATAATAATAATAATAAGAAGAAAATTTTCTTGAGCAGCAAAATCCGCATATTAGAATGATTTCTGAAGATCATGTGACACTGGAGTAATGATGCTGAAAATACAGCTTTGTATCGTAATTACGTTTTAAAATCTATATATAAAAAAAAGTTATTTTAAATTGTAATAATATTTCATAATATTACTGTTTTACTGTGTTTTCCAGATTTCTGTTTGTCATTCAGTGTGTGATTGTCTGTGTTCAGGTCTCAAAACAAGCCTTTAAGTTGCTGACACAGATTGAGCACGAGCCGCTCCTGAACCTTGACCTTTTGAACCCTGACCTGTTTGATCACACTGACATCATGGCTGAAGTACGGAGTCTGAGACAGAGGCTGCGTTTCCTTGGAGATTACATCCTCATCTGCCGCAGTGGCATCAGCAAACAGATCCAACCCAGGTGTGTGTGTGTGTGTGTGTGTGTGTGTTCTTGCATGTGATTAGGACATCGTCAAGTCTTTAACAGATAATTGCAACAGATAAGTACTATGCATTTTATTTCCAGACTTCAGCAGCGGACATACTTACTGGATAACAGTGATCTCTACAGTGTATTGGACTTGCAGCAGGTATTGGTTGCTGTTTCTTGTTTATAATTTGAAACTAGGGGTGTGCGATATATATCATCAATGAAAATTACCAAGCAAAACGTATTACTCTTTTGGCACCCGCTTTGCAAAATAAGTTGGATATAGTTAAGCAAAATGACACGATGGGTGTTTTTCCTTAATATGAGCATGATTCTGAATCTTCTACTGCTTGTATAAATCAGTAAGGGGACATTTTGAGTTACATTTTCGACACAGGGATGTCAGTACTTTGTTTTTGCTTTATATTGTCAATCAAAATTTCCAAAAGAAACCACCGCAGAACTGTTGTGCATCTCCAAGCAAGTAACACACAGCAGTGCTTTGTTACAATGAATCCACATTTCAACAATCAGCTTAATAAATGATTCAGTGACGTTAATACAGTGACTTGTCGCGACCTACTGGTGGTTTTAGTTTTTATGTTTAATATTAAGAATCATTTCATTTTTTCAAAACGAAATCAGTTCAAGTTGGCACATATTGCTCTTAAATGAGAAAAAGTTACTGGTGTGAACTATCCACACTCGCAGAAACTAAACGGTACATAAGTTGTCACTGTCGCAGAACAAAAAGTAAACTTAAAGGATGCATATTGGTACCTGTTAAGATCTTTTTTGTGAGAATATGAAGAACAGGAATATTGCACATCTTTCTTTGATCAAACCCATAACCCTTGTTGAACAAAAGAGTGCTCTTAAGTGATCAGACTTCCGATTGTTGCACACAGATCGCAGACGGGCACTACGAATCTTACCTGAAGTCTCTGATTCAGTTTGGGACCAAGCACGTGCTCAACTGTGACCTTTGCACCCAAAGGGGCTTTATATGTCAGATCTGCAACACCGACAACATCATCTTCCCTTTTCAGTTCGACAGCACCACCAGGTACGGTTATATAACACGCATTAGACCTCACACATGCCCTTTCACTCTAGAGCATAGTTTCTGATTGCCGTACTGGCACTTTCTTCTGTGATTCAGTCAGACGCAGCACAGTAGTGTGATGAGGATATCTGTGTGTTTTCTGTCTCTCAGGTGTAACGTCTGCAAGACCGTGTTTCATTCCTCCTGTAAGGCCAAGTGTCCGGTCTGTCCACGCTGCGTTCGCATACAGAAGTACATGAAGAGGGACTTGGAGGACTGATTTAGCTGTTAGTTAAAAACAGGTTTCTAAGAAAACCAGTCATGCACAAAGCTCAAAATCCAGGGTTTGTACTACTGTATTTTATTGTAATACTCAAATCTGTAAGTTATTTTCTCAGTAGCTGACCAACTGGAAGCGTGTGATTGTTTTTTTACACTAAGATTTTCATTTGACTCATCTGAAACTCTACTTTAAGTGCACTTATTTACACATTCATATGTTCATATTCACTCACATCAGCACTCCGGTGTGTGTTCTTTCATGAAATGTCAATAATGCCGACCGAACACTTTTCTGCAATGGTGGGAGAGCTGTTATTAAAGCTATGATTTTTGCTTTTTTTTAACTTTATGGAAACACACTTGATGGTTACTCAATTTTCTGGGCTTCACATGTTATTCTGCAGGCTACTGTTCACAATCGGAAGTCTTGGTTCTCTTCTTTTTTTTTTTTTTGCATAGTCATTATTGATTGTCAAGTCTTATTTATGAAACTTAAGGCACTTAAATGCCAAGGATCTTATAACTTGTTTTTATAGTACTATTTTTTTAACATCTGAATGTCACATGCCAAGTTTTATATGAAGCATTACAAGTTTGCATTGTATGCATTAATAAGCATATTTTCCTATATGCAGGAATCGTATGCATTTAATAAGAGGATGGTTAATGAAATTATGAAATGTACCAACACTTACCTCACTTTAACAGGTCATTTTTGTACCATACTGTGCCTTTATTTTCATGTTTCATAGTAGCATCCTTCATCAATAAAACTGGTTGTGCCAAAAATGTAACCGTTACAAGTCAATGTGAATTATTAAGGTTCACCACAAAATCAGTTATGTGCGAAGAAACCTAACTGATGCTGACATTCATCTCTGTGGATGACACAAAGGATGAACTCTTTTTATGTGTTAGTTTCCTGGTTTAATGAATGTCTCTTTAGTTTGTATATGAAGGTTTTTTCTTGTACTACTTTTTTTTTTTTCTTTCTTTTTTAACAATGCTGTTTTCCCTGATATTTTTATGACAAGTTTATTATATCTCCTGTTGAAGGAAAATCCCACTTGACTTTGTCTTTTTTTATCTTCTGTTTTGCCACTAGAGGCAGTGTCACCTAAGCACAAATCTAGACATGGATTGACTGGAGGATTGCTTTTTTGCAGTCATGAATTATTATAACCTTTATTTAACACTGCTCATGTGGGTGTAACAAATAACATCCATCCATACATGCACACATAAGTTAAATCACATCCGTACATATCGATACATAAAACATCTACAACACAATGTTTGCAATTGCAAATTGCCAAAGCTTTCCTCTGATCTAGAAGCAAAAGTGATTCATATTCTTAATTGTTTGATCTTTTTAAAATATTATTATTAATTCTACATGGTAAATGTCTCATAATACATGTGCGTGTAGCCATTTAGCAGGTGCTTTTACCCAAAGCATTGATAAAAGCAATAATATTTAGTGTGTGTGTGTTAATGTCTGTTTGCTGAACTTAAATAGTATGTTTGTGATGAGACTTGACACAAACAGGATTTCCTAGAATCAAGGACCAGCTACAGAAGGATGGATGCATATTTTTGTCTTAACTTCATTCCCCTCAAACCACATCGCAGTGTTTGTCTCTGACTGGTTTTTCCTGTTTTCTTACCTTCTTCTGTCTGTGTTTGGTTCTGTTCGTCTCTTGTGTGTTCCAAAGAAACTCCTTGCCAACTAAAAATATGATTTGTGAGCATGTAGGAATCTAGAGCGGGTGTAGTAACTGAACACTGGGTCAGATCTGAATGATGTATGTACAGGCTTTTTTTTTAAATGCGCTGTTTATTTCTCGCGCTGTTTTATTTATTTATTTCTGTCTCCTTTTTCAGATTAGTGGAAAGAAAATATCCAAAATACACATTTAAGTGTTTATCTATCTTATTTTCTATTTGCATCTTTCGATTTTTATTACAATAGGCAGTTTTCTCAAAAAAAAAAAGGGATTTTCCCCCGTCCGATTCAGAAATCTATGGAAGCCAGTTTCCGCCATGAAATAAAAACATAAAAGGCTATTATCTCACAATTCTGAAGAACATTTTGAGGGAAAAAAAATAATAATCTGAATTACTGAATATGAATTCAAACTCAGACTTTTTCTTAAGAATAATAAAAATGTGTGTGTGTGTGTGTGTGTTGGGGGGGGGTCTGAATTGCAAGACATAAATTCAGAATTTTTTCTCATAATTCTGTGTTTACAGCTTCCTTTTTTCTGCCAGAAAATAACAAATGCAACTTTTTATCTGACTATTTTCCTTGCACTTTTAAATTTACATCTCACAGTTCTGAACATTTTTTCCGAATTAGTTTTTCCCACAATTGTGTGAAAATTGCTAAAAAAAAATTTTTTATAGAAATCTTAATTTCTGTAGCACTTCCATACACCAGACTTTCCAGTTGTATTCCTATCCATATTCTGAAGGTTCATATATCATTAACCTGATTTATATGACTTTTTTTTTATTCTTTTTCCTTGGCTGCTGTCAGTATTTTCTCATTTATGGAGTGATAAAAAGTTAAAACTATCATTTTCAACATTGAGTATGCTTCAAAGATGAGAAACACCCTGAATTTCATTGAAAAGTATTTAATGTGCCATAATGTGGAAACCAAAATGCCACCTACCGTGATTAAAATGGCCAATTTTTTTATTTAACTGAATATGTATATGTATATATGTGTGGCGGGGGATGTAAAAACATGATATTAGATGATATTATATAGTCTTGTAAGCATTACTATAATTTTTTTCATGAAATGCAATATTTACGTTTTTTCCAGCTAATATTGCTAAAAATATTTTTTTTTTTTGGTCAAGAATTGATCAGAGGTGATGTAAATATATGATATTAATTGTTGTAAACAGTATTATTACTATTTATTCATTTATTTGTTTGTTTGTTAGAGAACATTTATTAGTTTTAATATATCTTTTCCTGAGTGATGTCCTGTGATTACATTTTGTAGGTCTATAAACATTCATGAAAATAAACTTTCATAGACAATTACAGGTTGTGTCTGTGTTGTGAATTGGGATAAAAATAGTAATATAATAATAATAATAATAATATAAATAGTACCAAAATGTTGCTTTAAAATTGTATAAAAAAGGGTTCAAAAAGGAACCCATTAGGGTCATTATTTCACCTTTTAATAAAGGTTCCAATTAGAACCTTTTTAAAAAGGTTCCCCCACAGTTGCAATCTCCAGGAACCTCAAAAGGTTCATTTTTGAACTTTTTCTTCTAAGAGTGTATTAAACCCTTTAAAATGAAACAAGAATTTTCAACCTGACTTTTATCCAGTGTTCCAACATTATCTTTTTGTCTGTTAGTTGTTGTTTTTTGGCCTCCACATCAATAAGTGGATGCCTTTTTCTCAATGATAACCTATTCTACCTCAACCGCACCCCATACTTCACCATCCTACAGTATTCAAGAGAGGGCATGTCATTTCCTCTTGACCTGGAGCACGTTATCAGCGCAGCACAGACTGAAGGAAAACCAACAACAGAATAACACCATTGACTGAGAGTGTTCACACCGACACTCGAGTCTGTGAACTATTGAAACATGAGTCATAAAGCTGAAATAGCCCTGAATGAAGCACGCAAAGAACAGCCCTTCAGTTTCTACTGGCTCACGCCTCCAGCAGTGTTGCCATGTCAATGAATAAAAACACCAGCTCTCTTCACCGTTTCTCTTTTTTATTTTCTGCTTCCTCATTTCTCAGTTTTTCCAGTGATGGACACTTGTTCCTTGGCTTGGTGACTGACTGTGAATACACTGATGTTGTAATATGCAGTTTTATTGTGTGTGTTATGTATCAGGACTGATGTTTGCATGCTCACACACCCCTCGTGCTCTCTTCCACTCAAACCTGTCGAGCAACACAAATCAAATTCTTCTTCTCACACTCACACAACAGCACTACAGGTCTAAAGTATGGAGCTGAGACGTCTTGGATTAAACCAGAAACAAACAGATGCTAGGTTGTTACTGAAGTGAATTATTTCCAGGAGTCGAGGGAATATTATTCAGTTCTCTGATGGTAAGTTCATTTGATATCTCATCTCACTGTTGAAATCGCTGCGCTTTGAATCTGTGCCGCACTTTGTCCAGATGTGCATGTACTGCTGGTTTGTTAAGAACAACTGTCAACAGTTGTTTATAACAGAGTTATATTGCTTATTTTGTATATATATATATATATATATATATATATATATATATATATTTATATATATTTATTTATTTACCTGCTTTGTTGCTTTTTTGTTTTTCTTTACTTTTTGCCTTTTTGTTTGATGTGTAGTTTTTTTACTTTTTGTTTTATTTTGTTTCATGTCGATTTAAGCTGCTTTGATTTTTGATGCTGTTTTGCTTTTAGTTTTTAAAGTTTAAAAAAGATTTTAAAAAAATATTAAGATATTAGCAAAAGATTAATATAATTAAAGATAAATTAATATGTCATTATTTTTATGGTCTGTGGGATATAATTTATACTGAAAATGGTGTAACAGTAACACACTGACTTAGTAACACACTGACTTAGTCTTGAAAGTAGAAAGTAGAAAAACTGAAATAGGGTTTTCTTGTTTTAAAAAAAAGGTATTTAAATTGTCTTTTCCATTTTTACAACTTAAATTAATCATGTTTACAAATGTAAATGTTATGTACACACAAATGGTTTATTTAATGACATTATATAATATATTGCGAGATGTGTATGTCAAACCAGTTTCTGGATGCAGTGAAGACTTCATGAGTGGTTTGGACACATTTTTCTTGACGTTATAGGCGTTAATTGCGTGCAGTTCATTCCATGAGGGCACATCAGATGATGGCTGTACTTAAAACACACACTCATTCCCGTCTTTGTCAGCGTTTTTATTCATTAATCAGTCATCCCAGAAACGTCCAGTGATCTGCTTCACATATTAAGTAATTAGTATTTTGCAACAACTCTCAATGAAACCGAGATTGCAGTTTGCTCGATGCATGATGCATGTTTTCCTGTTTTACCAGCTGATGTTTCCTTTATTTTGGTGTCTCTTCATCTGTGTAGATTTGGGGTTGGTGCAAAGTTCCTCTGCAAAACTCACTCACTTCCTGTAGACACTATTATACAGCAGAGCCATCTGTCGCTCTATATTTACATGCTTTTAGCATAATCTGATTGCCACTAGTGTTAAACTACTTTACAAGCATAATTTAGCGTAATATACTAATTTATAGTACAACACAGTGTAGTTTCTCTTTTGCTCTGCACAAGTCACAAACAAAATTTAACTTCCTGCCTCGAAGGCAATATCTTAAAAAGAAAAAAAGTATTTATATGTGTGTGTGTGTGTGTGTGTAAATATACCCTCTACTCTCTCCCCCTTCCCTTCATGCTTGTATATTTTCATCTCTTTGTCTCTGCTCTCTGGTTTCATTAAAGTAAAGAATGTAATGAACCAAATCTTCAGTGAAAATGTTCTGTTTCGAGGTCGTCTTCTGCTAGAAATCCTGACAGGTTTCTCTCATCTCTCTCTCTCTCTCTCTCTCCGACACACCTCTGGTTCCCCTGGTTTATCTGCATTCCTGTTGTGTTGTGAATATGATCGTCCAACCCCACATTTGCACACCGATAAACATTATATTTTAACATATACTTATGTAAATATAAGTAGAGTAGATTTCAGGTTGAATACTCTGAAAGAGCCTATGTTTTCTTGCTTTTTTATTGTAAATGTGCACTACTATTGACACACTGATTTAATATACAGTACATATTCATATTGTATTTGGCTAATAATCATCTAAAAACTAGAATGTTAAATTTTCTTGATGCTAGGATGTTGTGGGTGGTTGCTAGGGCATTGATATGTGGTTGCTAATGCGTCCGGTTTGTTACTAGGTTGTTTTGCATAGTTGCTAGGTGGTCACATAGCATGTTTTATTATTTTTTTTTTTTTTGGGATTTGTTTTCTTTTATATTTTTGCCCCTTAAGCCTGTATGTAATTATTATTTTTTTTTACTCTTTTATATATCTTATTGTGTTTGTGTGTGTGATTTTGTATTCTTTAATATTCTTATCCCTAGTAAGTCTGTTCTTTTGATTGTTTTATTTTGTCTGGACTTTAGATTTAAATATTACCTTTTTTTTTCCCTCCTTTATCTTCAGATCTCATGATGACTGTACACGAACCCTGATTTCCTGTTTGCACTGAACACCAGCCACATAACAGGTTTGGGATCAGCAGAAGTGAGCCACTATGTCACTTTCACAGCAGGTTCTGGTGAATTATGAATACAAATACACTGCTCGAGATGGCAGAGAGGTGTCCATCAAACCCAACGAGCACTACATCCTAGTAGCCAAGACCAATGAAACCTGGTGGCACGTCCGGAGGGATGAGACTGAGAAGCCTTTTTTCATCCCAGCGACCTATGTCACTGAACTCCCACCTGAGACCAACCAAACTTCACTGGAGGTTAGTGGAAGTGAATTCCTCAAGTCTAACTCTGAGATGGCTCCTGATCGTCTTCCCACCGTCACTGAGCCCGCCGAGGTCACTCTTCGAGTCCCAGCCTCTATAAAACGAGACACGGAGAAAGACGGTCATAGAATATCAACATATATTATTCCAAAGGAATTCTTTGAACTGAAGGGTTTGGATCCAGATCCCATAAAGACTGAAGCAGAGGCCGGTCCTGTGCCTGAACACACAAACTCCAAGCCAGCTTCCCCAACTAATGGAGAAACACCAACCTCGATCTTACTGAAGCTTCTTCATACAGTCAACACACCTCAGTCCCCAGACCTGGAGATCAAATCAACCGTAAATGCAACAGGAGAGCCTCAGGTGGACACAAAGGCCCTGGATCAAGACATTCAGATGCTCAATAGAGCTGGCTGGGGTGACGTCTGGAACCCCATGAATAAAGACAAGAATGAGAGTTTGGATACAGTGAGAGAACCAGAATCCTTAAAAGCTGAAGATAATCTGACTGTAAACCCTGTCACACCAGATAAGAATATGGTAAGTCATACTTCACATGCAAAGTAAAGTTACACAAATTCTGTTTTTAAAACTGCAATTTAGCTGCTTTCCTCGACCACACGGGGGCGCTGTCTACAATTCAGCATCAGGGCCTACCAAAAAAACAAACCCATAGAAAAGTTACCAAAAATGAATGAAAGAAATCTTGGTCAAACTAATAATTTTGCTCTAATTGTCAGTTAAGAACTTTGGCTGTCCTTAAATTTTGATGTGTAACTAGTGTCTGAATCAACGATTGATGGATTTAATTTGATTTAAGATAACTTTATGCTGTATAGACTATAAACAATGTTTACCTCAGTCAAAGCTAGTAAGGAGCAACACAGCAGCTAAATATGTTATTGTCCTTTCCACATTTCAGTGTATTAGACACAATTTAAAAGTAATCAATTATCTGCACAAGAAGCGTTGTTTTAATGCCTCTGCAATGTAAGCATTATAAAGTATGTAAATACATTATTGTGGTAAGCCTATATACATATTAGGCTTGGAGCATCTTACCCCAAGACTCTTATTTTATTTTTGGTCTTTTATTTCACAAATTTAAATACAGACGCAACACCATTTGATATTTGACTGTAATTTGTTATTAGGGTTTGTTTTTGTTTTTTTACATTTTATAAACTATATTCTGTATGAACTTTAAGAGAACATTCAGTTTTATCATTTTTTTTTTATCAACATGGAATGCCACATTTTGGGATTTTACCCTACTGATGAGCATTCGTTATAGGCTAGCTACTTTCCAGGATAGTTTGTAACAACTTTTTTTTTTTTTTTTTATCAACGTTTTTAAAGAATTTAAAGGATATTTCGCCGCCCGCCGCCCCTAAAACAACTAAACGTACGTTGTGTGATATGCTTGTTATATTTAAACCTATGTAAATAATTAATTAAAGGAGTCCCTGATCAAACGCCCAGTCAGACTGTATTTGTGGAGCTCCCTGCCAAGTGATCTGCATGTCAATGGTTTACTTGTACAATCGCTGCCCCTCACCGGCAAAGAACCGGATTCTCCGTCCGTTTTATCTGCCACAAGACACTGTATAGGCTACGGTGCCTATGGACTCTCATCAGTCTACTAGAATTGGTAGGTACAGAGTTTATAAGTAGCCTAATTCGTTATTTGTTGAGAGAATCAAAACGTGCATGAATCTAAATATAAGCCTGCTATTTTGACTGTGTTTGAGGGAAGGGGTTTTCATCCATAGACTACCTGCAGAGTCAGATGAAGAGCACAACAGGTTAGGTGAGTTAGTGAGAGAGTGTGAGTGGCTCTGTAGACAGGTACAGCACACGCCCACAAACACACCTGCTTCCCTGCGGAGGGACGATTAAAGCACGGCAGCATTAAAAAAGATGGATTATAAACAGCGGGTTTTCTGCCGGATGGATTATAGTTTGCAGCTTTTTGTAATCTAAGCATTTGGAGACGGAACGGTTTCACCTGCGCACACACCTGTGTAAAGGTATGATCCTGCGCTTCCTGCTGGGAGGGATGCGGTGAGCTATCTGACGTATCAAACTTGCTACTTACAGAGTTTTAAATGCATAAAATGAGTGATAGCTTGATAATACGAAAGATAATATCGAGATTACATTAGCACGACCCTGCTTAAAATTGAAATGCATCCAACTTGAGTGCAAATTATGTTTTATCGTGTATAATGTATTTTTTTATTATGATTAAAAGTCATTTTAAAGACATTTTTTGAGCTTAAAGACAGAAGGTACTAGGTGGTGTAACTTTCCTGAGATTGTAAGAACGAAAAAGCAAATAAATAATCAGTAAATCAATAAAAAATAATAATAATAATTGGCAGAATAAAAAAAATATATATTTTATCACGATATAAAAATAAGTGATAAAGTGACATTTTTTATATATCATTTGATATAAAATATTATTGAATAAAATTTCCAAATCAATGTGTGGAGAGTCAAGTTGAAAACTTGGTATTATTTATTTTCATAAATAATTATTGATATTTATGTAAGTATGGATGGATGGATGTGTGTACATACGTAGCCCATGTGTTTGAAAAATGTGTAATTTTATAATATATATATATATATATATATATATATATATATATATACTATTAGGTTGAAATTAATTTAGTTTGGTGTTTATTTATTGGTTACACCACTCAACTAATTCTAAAACAATCTGAAAACATAGATTATAATAAATAAGAATTTAGAGTTTTTTTTGAATTAGCCTATATGTTTTTGAGAGCTTTTCTCTGTAGCACTTTATTTTACAGTCCTTTTCCTCATGTACATACTATGTACTTATTATAGTAGTTACAATGTATTACTATGTAATAACTAGGTAACTAACCCTGAACATACCCCTAAACCTATACCCCATGTATTTACCTTGTATTACCAGAACTTTTTGTTAGATAAATACACTGTAAGTACACTATAACATGTAAGTACACATACTGTAAAATCTAGACATTCTTAATAATTATTGACCCATATATCAAAATTCCATGGTATTACCATCTGACACATCACTGTGACATTGTACCGCCATGGTACTTCTTTCTAGGTATTACCATCACTCTCTTAAATTAGTGGTCAGTCAGAGTGTGATTTACAAACACAAATGCCATCATATATAGAGTCAAGAGCATTTCATGTTGCTACTAAGATAATTGTGCATAAAATTTAATTTTCTTTGCATTTTTCTTAGAAGTGTCCATTTCATCAGGTCTGTACATGTGTTGTCTGCTCTCTATGGGTTTTTAGTTCTGTGGGATAAGCACCAATTAACTCTGGAGGCCTGCCAGTGAAGTTCTGGTTTCCATAGTAATGTTGGTTTCAGCAATGGCATGGCTGAGGTGCCATTCAGTTCGTAGCGCTGGTGTGTAGTCCCGGATATGTAGGTCAGCTTATGCTAATGCATCTCACACAGCGCTGTGCACTGGAAGACCCCAGGTCCTAGTGCATGTGCACGACTGGAGCGTCACGCGTGAGTCTGAGCAGCATAGGTGGAGTAGATTAGGACTTTGAGAGGAGCAAGTTTGTGCCAAATCGAGTGCTGGTAGATGAAAATTTAGAGAGACATATATTACATTTTTAAATGAATCCATGTGCAAATATTTTAAAAGGTATATAAAGTATATATCCATTGGAGACTGGGTTCCCATTCCCTGTGTCTCTCCACTTAATGATTATCCAATAGCAAAAATATAGCAAAAGCTCTGTTAAAGTGAAAGTGAAGTGACATTCAGCCAAGTATGGTGACCCATACTCAGAATTTGTGCTCTGCATTTAACCCATCCGAAATGCACACACACAGAGCAGTGAACACACACACACACACACTGTGAGCACACACCCGGAGCAGTGGGCAGCCATTTATGCTGCGGCGCCCGGGGAGCAGTTGGGGGTTCGATGCCTTGCTCAAGGGCACCTAAGTCGTGGTATTGAAGGTGGAGAGAGAACTGTACATGCACTCCCCCCACCCACAATTCCTGCCAGCCCAGGACTCGAACTCACAACCTTTCGATTGGGAGTCCGACTCTCTAACCATTAGGCCACGACTTCCCACAAAGGGTGGGAAGGACTTCCACTCAGCAAAGCGATCGCAATCTTATTTATTTTATTTTATTAGCTTCACTGCTAATGGAAAGTGGTTTCAAAAGGTTAAAAAAACTAAGTTTTTGATTCTCAAATCAAATTGAAAACATTAACTCATGCACACAGAGTCCAAATCAATAAAATCAACATTCATTGGCTCTTGTGTGTCATGTGACTAAACATCATGATGTCATCATGATTGTATGGAGATATCGGGTCATTTAAAAAGGCTATAGAAAAAGTATAGTAATGCACAGCAATGATAAATTGATTAGAAAGTGTTTCTTGTGATTAATATGGAATTATTATTATTTTTTAATCCTTATCATAAATGACTGTATAAACTATTTGGTTAATCAAGTGGGAACCCAAAGTTAAATGTTGAACTTACAGTCACCTCACTCATGATGTAAGAGCGTTTTTAACTAGTCTTAGAACAGGATGTGAAACTTTAGCACGATCGTGCATTAATGTGCTTTTTATTCTCGTCTGGCTGACAATAAAATAAACAATAAAAGAAAACAGACAAAAAAAAAGGAGGGACCAAAATATCACACCAGTAACCCCAGTAGAAACCACCCAGAAGACAACTGCATAGATAACCACCACAACATCCTAGAACTGTGGTGATGAGTTTTAATTAGCAAAAAATCATTCATTATTCTTGCTGAGTTTGTGTCAAGTGTCCAGAGGTCTATTTTAAGGTTGTTGCAGTTATTAAAGTATATAAATGTGCACGTATGTTTGAGAGAGGGAGAGGAAAAGGAACCTGATAATAGCTACAGTGTGCCATGAGCTCTCAGACCTTAAGTTTTCAATGAGGTAATGCAGGATTCCAGGCCATGATTGGTGATGTAACACAGAGGGGGAGCTGCTTGGTCGCCTGAATGGACCCTCTGTGTGTGTGTGTGTGTGTGTGTGTGTGCGTGTGTGTGTGTGTGAGTGAAAAGAGACATAGGAATTCAAGCTGCTGGTTCTCCAGCCTCAGTTTCATTGGTTGATAAGTCATTTGGTTAAGTAACCAGCAGCATGCTGTTCACAATACAATCACTTCTTTCTGAATTCATTATAGCTGTGAATTCCTTGGCTATCGCTTTGTTAGAGAGACGTGATGTTTCTCAGTAAAGTGCTGCTACATTCCACCCGTCTTCTCAGTGTCATGTAAAATTAGATGGCGTTTGATATAAAATCTGATGAAACATGTCTAAACGCCTTTTGCATTTCAAAAAATATATAGTGGTAAAATGTGCAAATGAGGAGCTTCGCTATGTCCTACATCATCTGCTGGAACGGCACTTTCCCGTGAACGCATGTACAACAGATAGCGGAAGCTAGAGATTAGGATATTTGTCTTACACAAATGCATCGATTTGCTTCAGAAGGCCTTTAATAACCCTGCGGAGCTGTGTGGAACACTTTTATGATGGATTGTTGCACTTTATTTTGCTTTGGTTGACCACCATTTACCAGAGCCAGGACATTTTTTAACATAACTCTGATTGTATTCGTCTGAAAGAAGAAAGTCAAATACACCTAGGATAGCTTGAGGATGAGTAAATCAGGAGTTCATTGTATTTAACTATCCCTTTAACAGTCACTTCTGCAATTGTTTTCTCCTGTGCCATGTTTAAAGTTTATAGTCCGGCCAACACTGAAACTGAGTTTGCCCGTTGTTAATCAACTTGAGTGGCTGTTCAGCATTAATGTATGGCTGACTCAGGAAGGCAAATGGTTTCCTTTACTGTCTTGCACAAAGAGAAATTGCCACAGAAACCATTAGTCATAAATGATCATAATCACACAGAGAGTATTATACCTGTGCATGTCATATCTATATGCAGTCATTGCTGTATTGACTGTGTCCAAACAGGTTTCCAGACCACTCCTCCTGTCTTCCATTGGTCAAACTAACAGATTGTCCCGCCCCCAAACTCACACCACTGGTTAAATGAGTGGCTGTATCTGCTGGTTGGGATGCTAAAACAAAAGAGTCATGTTTTCACTGTGCCACAGAATTTTTTTTAAAAAGTTGACACACATGCCATTATCAGTTTGCAGTAAATGATGAACTGTATAAACATGCTCAAAGAATAGTTATACAAACTTTATGAAATATCATGTGAGCAGAAATGCAACAAGGCATACAGACTGTGACTTAAACCGTGAAAACATACCAGTTGCTCCTAGTTTTGTCTACACGCTGATTTTAATTGTGTACCTGTGGTAGCACCTGTAAAATGATGTGTGTTTGTGTGTGTGTGTGTGTGTGTGTGTGTGTGTTGTTCACATTCTAATTTATGGCCTTGACACAGAATCACAACGGATTTCATACCATTGATGCTTCTTATGAGAGGAGAGAAGCATTTATCTACTGTCAGTCAAGTGCAAGGATTCCCTCAGGGTAGAAAATGAAATTGCAGAGTGCTATAAATAGTACAGAACATTGCGTTACACATTAACTCATGTCATTCCTGCTCGTTTTTGGTGTGTGATCTGGGCACCTTGCTAATGTTTCTAGATGGAGTTCTAAATGAAAGTTTGTTCAGCTAAGTTTTCTGTGTTTTTATTTAGCTCGACTTGGTAATATCCAGGTCATATGGCTGTGGGCTGCCTTGTTAAAGATTTGAATAACAAAACTACTTGTGAATAGTAGTCCCTAATACAGTTTGATTCTATTTTACTTATGCTTGTTCCAGGAACTGTATATGCCTGGCCTTTGTGACTTATTCACGTCCATCATTAGAAGGAGGAAAAAGAGTTTGATCGTAGGTGTAATATCCAAACTTTGGGGTCTCTGTGTCTTCACAACCACAGACATGGAAAATAGTATTTTTTTGTTTTGTTTTTTTCAAATTTGCGACGACAGATTGGATTGCATGCAGGGAAGCTGTTGTCTGTTGTTGTCATGCTTGTCAGACTGCTTGGATGTGAAATCCGAAACATATTTCCTGCTTTAAACATTGCTAAACATTCACAGTTGAAATGTTTATCAGATGTCACAGCTCAAAACAGTGGCCCTTGTCCTCTGCATTTTATCATGCCACCACATCATGGCATTTAAAATACACTTTTTTTTTTTATTATCTTCAAATATGAAGTGTCATGCAGGAAAATCTGGAAATTTCAGTTTACAGTTTTTGACTGTAAATTATATGTTGATTTGTTTTCTTTTTTACTTTTAAAACTGTGAAATTGATAGCATTTTACTTTAAAATTACATTAATTATCTGGTTAGATAACAGTTTATCAGTTAACATCTATTTATATTTAAACTGACAAAGATGCACCAAAAACTATCAATACAGTTTAAATAAAATAAAATATAACAATAAAAGCTAATTGAAAATATTTATAAAAACTATAATAGTATCTCAAGATACTAAAATCGAGAAATCTGACTTTCTTATATATATGTGTGTGTGTGTGTGTGTGTGTGCGCGTAGTATAATATCAAATAAATAACGCCTAAATGGCTATTTGGCCAGGAGTAACATAATCGCCCATGCAGCCACGTGAAAACTTGAATTTGTTTTAGTTTGTTTAACTTAACTTTATTTAAGACTTTATTTCTTTAAAATATCATGCACCAATGGATAAGACCAGGAAAAAGTTTTAAGAAAATAGTGTCAGTTTCATGTTATAAAAGACAGACCTCTGAGCAATCCCGTATTGTTTATAGAGGAAGCATGCTTTTTTCTTCTATCAGAGGTGTTACAGTCAAAATGTGTAATTTTAAGGAAATGCACTCAAGTCAGTGACTTTGACTGGTGTAGGTTCTGTTTCGATGAGGAAAAAGAGGAACTTAGACAATTCAGACTTGAGAGTTTATAAGATTTTAATGTTCGCAAAGATACCTGAGATTATACACCTTCTCATTGTCAACACTTCTGCTCTGACCCGTTGTCTCTTTGCATCTTTATGTATTCAGACAGTCGTGCCTTCCTCTGTGTCTCTCCATCCGTCTGCCCCCTCCCCCTTTCACTCGAGCAGAGTAGCACTTCAAGACAGATGTTCATTAGTGGCCTCGGCGGCTGCAGACGCAGTGTGTGTGTGTGTGTGTGTGTGTGAGAGAGAGACTCAGGGTCAGCCTGTTCACCACGATGCTCACTGTTAGATAATTTAGACTTTGACTGTTGTCTGATCAGCTGTACTGACTGATCTAAACAAAGGCATGGTGGATTTTTACGCTAAGATTCGAACCAACCACCGACCCAGAAGCGCGATGCCTCTCTCTCTGAACACGCAGGTATGTCCACAACCCTTTAAAACTTGGTTTCTGTGTACAGAAATACTCTTTGTTGTCACTTTGATATGTAGAAAGTAATGAATTGGCTTGACTGTCCAATAAGTAACTCGTAGCGTTTATATATGAGCAGTGTGCATTAAAATCACTAGTGTTTTAGCACATTGGATTTTGCATAAAGAAGTGTGCTTTTGTGTTGTTCTCAGTTAGGATGTGGTCTCTTCCTGTTGAGACACTCCCCGGCGTAGCACTTGTTAAACATCATCAGGGTCAAATGTTTGTCACAGTAAAGTTGTCCAGTTCTGTAAAACGCTATAAAACAGAGCAGCTGCAAGACATTGCCCTTTAGCATCCCTTCAGTTTTGATTTGGAAAAAGGAAGGTTCCTTTAGTTTCTCAGTCTGCATCGTTCCAGGCTGTGTCTCTCAAAGCCAGTTCCTGCTTTATTGGCTTCTCCCTATACATCCACTGCTTCTTTCTCTTTTTCTCTCAGTTAGCCTACTTGTACAATGACTTATACATATTGTGTGGCTGTCTCTGTTGGCCAGCGCATTCAGATCATCTAAATTTATCTCACAAAAGGATGGCATACATTTAAGGCTGGGGATTTCATCGCTCCCTTTGCTTTAAAGTGTTTTAAAGGGATATATAGTGCAGCCACAAATTAAAGTTATGTCATCATTTAGGACACTCACACTCGTGTTGTTAGAAACCTGCATGACATTTGTGAAGCACAAAAGGAGAAATGTTCAAGAATGTACTGGACGCTCTTTTGCATATAGTGAAAGTGAAGGGGGATCGAGGCTATCAAGGTCAATCAGTTGAAGACGGACAATCAGGAGCTGATTAAATCACTAGCTTTCTAATATGCTGATTTAGTGCTTCAATTATTAATAATGGTTCTTATTATTATTAATGTAGTTTTTGCTACTAATTAATACTTTTTGCAGAAACTGTGATAGATTCTTTGATGAAGAGAAAGTTCAAAAGAACAGCATTTTAGCATCAGCATATTAGAATGATTTCTGAAGGATTATGACTGGAGTAATGATGCTGAAAATTCGGCTTTGCATCACAGGAATAAATTACATTTTGAAATCTATTTAAATAGAAAACAGTTATTTTAAATGTAAATAATATTTCACAAAAGTACTGTTTTTATGGTATTTCTAATTAAATAAATGCAGTCTTGGTGAGCATAGAGGTTTATTTGAAAAATGTATTCATTAATCATCCCAAACCTTTGATCGGTAGTGTATGTCACAACAGAGAAGAAAAGACAATTGCAGCTTCACTTATAATGAAGACTTCAATTTCAGTTTTTGAAAACATAGAATATAGGTCATATAGACCACCATATAAATAGTTCATTTTTTACCATAACAATGAAAATAGTAGACAGTACTTCTCCTTTTGGGTTTGGGTTTGTACAGCTATGGTTTATGGTTAAGGGTGAGTAAATAATAATAATATCTGACAGCATTTATTAATTAGCATTTTTATACATTTTATTATCTCGATCACTCAGTTCTTCTTCAGTGTTGAGTATGGTAGGTGCATTTGTGTGGCTATTATTTGTGAGGATTATAATAATAAACCTGTTTCCTGTCAGTTGATGCATTTTGGCCCTTGCGGCTGAGAGACAGACTTGGTCTGCACCAAAGGCTGGTAAATATAGACCCAGGATATGATGTGCCGGCGCACTAGCTTTGATTTCCGCTGTTGCGCTTCGATTGTCACTCTTGCTCTTCTGTCTTTATTCCTGTCTCTGCTCTCCAGACGTTCCTCAGGAGAGGTGTGTCCTCATACAGGCCTCTCTCGAGGCTAAAGGTGAGCTCAGTACTGCAGTAAGCATATAAACATCTATTCCACAGCCATCTTCACTCTACATGCATGGGCTGGCTACTTCATCTGTTCTTCCGTATCTGAATATATTTTGCAATCCCTGTTCAACATTGGTGGATAAAACAAGCTTAAGAGCAAACTAAAGCCTATTTCTCATTTTCAATGAATTTACCACATTCATTTACACTATATAGTGTGCTTTTTAATAGTATAACTTATTTTCTTGTAGGCCTACTTACAGTTAAGCAATTTAACAAACCCCGAACCCTAAGTAGTAAAAGTCTGTGCAGCACTTATGCAACATGAATAAGCAAATTAACATGACTGCATATGAATAACACCGTAAATCGTGCTATTTTTTGAGAGGAGGTTTGCTGTTACTTTTCTATGAGAGCAAGCTTATGGTTTTTGCCTGGCAGATGATAAAACAGGATAAAATATCATCTGTTAGACTTCTATTATAGACCAAAATATCACAGAGACTTGAGCAGCCACCTAACAACCTCATAATAACGTGCTAAAAACCGTCCTGAGCCCCTTAACCACCACCCTGGCTTTGAGTGAGTTACGTGACATACAGCCAAGTATGGTGACCCATACTCAGAATTCGTGCTCTGCATTTAACCCATCCAAAGTGCGCACACACACAGAGCAGTGAACACACACACACACACCCGGAGCAGTGGGCAGCCATTTACGCTGGAGGTTCAATGCCTTGCTCAAGGGCACCTAAGTCGTGGTATTGCCAGCATGGGATTCAAACCCACAACCCTAGCCACTAGGCCACGACTCCCCTTGTGTCAGTAGCCCTTTTCACACTGCCATTCCGGCAAATACACGGGTAAAGTGTTCTGGCAATTGTTCCCAGGTCGCTAGATTTTGCACTTTCACACTGCCAGTGATTACCCGGGATATGTGCGTGCTTTCACACATAACCCGTAAAGATCCCGTAACGACACGTGACATCAGGGCGTGACGTGTAATGTACGAGTCGAAAACGTTAGGCACGTTATATTTTCACTGAAGCAAGCGAACGATCTCGGCGTCAGCGCGGGAAGTGAGGAACTAACTGATCTCTGCTTCATTACAGTTTGCACATATTTTTTTGTCACGAACATTGCTCTTCCTTCAAAACAGCCGCTAAAAGAGTCACGCGATAACGTGCGTCATCACTTCGACACGGCATTAGATCTGGCTTTTGTTCACACAGCACTCGTCCCGGGTCGAACCCGGCAATGTTACTAGGTTCCCGACCCGGGTTCAATGCCGGAATCAATCCCGGGACGTGGTTGCTTTCACACAGAAGGCGACCCGGCAATGTTCCGGCAATATGCCGGGTCCGACGTGCAGTGTGAAAGGGGCTAGTGACCATTACACATCCTTGTGAAAAAAAGTGCACTTAATCATATTGAATATGCACTTGTATTTAGTGCACAAGTGTACTTTTAGAGAACAGTTTCTTGCATGTAAAGCAGTGTTAATAAAGGTCAATTAAGTGATCTTAAAGAGAGTATTTCTTGATGCACTTAACTACACTTTTAAAAAGTGCACTTTGTAATAGTCAATTTTACATTTTTATTTCTAAATCATGTTTTAATAATCTTTTGCCACAATTTGAAGAAGTACATTCACATGTTCGTCTTCCCATCCAGTCCTGATGGTTAATGGGAAACGAACCTGGCTTGCCAACCTTGACGGAGACTCAAACCTAAGTTGTCAAGAGAGTGCTTTTTTAAAGAATATGCTAAAGAATTCTTTTTTTTTTTTACAAGGACAAAAATCACTCAAATTTTCTTTGTCCTCGAACAACTATAACAATATGAATGTGTCTTTTACGGAAAGACAGTTCATGCAGTAACCCTCAAGTTGACAGATGGTCCTGATCAACTCTTGTTCTGTTTCCTGAGATCAACACATATAGGAAATGCTCTTTTCTGTAAAGGGCAGGTGAGGCTTCAGGCCTAGTCAAAATCTCCTTGTTAATTTGAACCTACGTTAACACAGTTGACAGTGGTGTGTGTGCTGAATGTTCCTCAGGTTAAGAAGCGTTTGGTTTCGGTTGTCTTTCTGGTGATGTGGAGAGTCCCTCTGAGAGTGGTTCATTTTGCATAGAGGAGGATTGTGGGAGGAAGGTGTGAAAGCAGACGCTCTGTCCATCCACTGTTTGTTTTTGCTCTTTGTATAAGTGTTGTGACCTGTTTACATAAGTCAGTATCACTGTGAAAGGTCGTCTGTATCAAGTTACACATGTGTCTTCAGCCAAACACACTCCATTTCTAGCATTTCATGACCATATAGTATATGATGTGATATGATATCTTCAACCTGAGTAGCTATTTAGAAGCTTAATATCCTTAACAAAAAAGCTGATTTTATACATTTGTCGTCTATATATATATGTGTGTGTGTGTGTTTACAAAAATCACATATTTTATCACATTGATTTTATAATTTTATCATGTGTTAAAAAAAAATCTTGAAAAACAGTTATTGCATCTGAGAATGGGTGTCTGAAATTTTAAAAAAACAAATATAGGTATATTTGGGTAATATAGGTATATATAGGAACTTATGTGTAAAGATGAATCAGTTTATATAGTTTTTGATAATGCATTCACTGAATTTTACTGATTCATCTATGTGCTGTCAACCTAACGTTTTCAGATTTTTTTTTTTTTATTATTTTGTTTCGGCTTTGGTACAATGCAAGGTCAATTATTTTTTTATTTCGATTTTTTTTTCAGTGTTTTTTTTTTTAATCATTGACTTAGTATTATAGTTTTTGCTAACATTCTGAATTATACTTTATTTTAATATTTTCTGTTTTCGTTTAGTTGTAGATTTTAAGCACTTAAACTAAATGAGAAGTTTTTTTAAATTTGATTTAATTCTTTAAACAACGTTGCCTTTAGATATTAAACTTAAAAACGTCTTTAACACTTGCACACTAAATGGGTTTCCATGCATGGAAATATAGCTTCCTCAGTATTTTAAAAAGGGGCTCCTTGCAAAGAGATCATCATATTTGGGTGTCTTTGGCATCATGTCTTGTACAAGTACATGCATTCACGGGTGTCATATTTGTCCATCAGGTGGAGGATGACAGCGCTCTCACAGCGATTTATGTAAACCTCCCGCGGCCGCGTCGGAGTATCACTGACACCTCCAGTACCATTACTTCTCCATTACTAGAGATCCCAGAGCCTCCCGATACCCTTCTTTTAGACTCTGCGGGATGGGAGATCCATACTGACGACCAGAGCGGGCAAAAGTACTACTATCACCCCTCTACGGGCCGCAGCACCTGGGAGTATCCGCTCAGTTCCTCCATGGAGTCATCATTGGGGACGGAGGAAGCCTGTTCTCCTCCCTCGTTCCCCCAGTCTCCCATCAGCTCAGCCCTAGACCCTTCTCCTCAGAGGTGGAGCTCGGACTGGGAGAAGGTGCTGGATGACAATACTGGGAGGCATTACTTCTTTAACATTGTGTCGGGTCAGAGCTCGTGGGATCCCCCAGAGGATATCACCTCACCTGAGAGTTTTCTGGAAGACTGCCTGGTATGGAGGTTTTATTTTATAATTTTATGGTATTTATGTGCATGTAGACCTTAGTCAGGTTAGACGCCATATTTGATTTTACATGGATGAAAACGAGGCTGTGATGAATCGACAGTCTTGTCAATCCACCATATAAAGGCCCTAGGTTTATGTCTGCTGAACGTTTTTTTTAGGAAAGACGTCTCATTAGCTAAACAATCCCAATGTTAAACAACATCACAATCTAGTGAACTCACTGTACTTTTATCCCTCACATTGTTTTCAAGGCTATCAAACATTAAATATGGCCCACAGTAATATTTGAAAGCCCCATGACATTTTCCGCTGAAAATATTTTTTACAATTTATATTTTAGAATAGAATAATAATAAAAAATAAAAATGGCTGTGGAGATTTTCAATTTTATTAATATACACTACATTTCTTTATTCATATACACTTTTCAAACTTTAAAAATCTAAATGAAAAAAATTATCCTTCCTCATGCAGAACATGTTTTGTTTTTTTGACCATTTTCTGAGAGAATCTTAGTTGGTTTGACTTATATTATTGCTGGCTTTGTCTTATTTTTAATCATTTGAAGTCATCTTTGGATTGGGAACCAATGAGTTGATCTCACACTGGAAATAATGTTTAGTATAATATTATCATGTAAATGATTTTATAGTTATGGTTATAGTTATTGTCCTTGGTGTCATTGGGTCTTAAAGTCTTTTTGTCTTCAAGATCCCCCATGGTCCACAGCAATGTTCTAAGACCCTATGATTTTTTTTACAGTATCTATATATATTCATCATTTTAAATAATATTGTAAAGATATTTTACAAATATTTAACATTTAAAATTAGACTGCCTCATATATACAGTTTTTTTTTTCAAGGCTTATGGCTTATTTTGTTGATGTGTAATAATTTTTTTCTCCTTCGATTTGATTAATAATAATATTTTCAAAAAGGTTTCTCAAACACTACCCTTTTCTGCAAAATAAAGTTAATAATGAGTTATATTTCTATTATGATTTTTTTTAATTAAAAAATAAAATGTAAAAAAAAATTAATAAAATGTATTTTAAAAGAACTAGAACAATACTTTTATCTTCTTCTTTACTCCCCAAAATGTAGCCTCCACTTCCTGAGGAAGACTACCCTGCATCCCCAGATCTGGAGGAAGCATGTCCTCTCTCGATGCCGTCAGAGTACACTTTGACTCAAGTGAAGAAGGTGTCGATCCCCAGGGCCAGTCTGGATCACTGCGTCCCACCAGGCTGGACCCTCAGCATCGACCCTGAAGGAGCTTGGGTCTTCACGAGTGACTACACGCAGGAACAGGTACAGCACTCTTGACACTGATCTTGGCGTGTCCTTGTTTTGAGCTGGCTTACTTATTATTTGGGCTGATTAGCTTGCTATTATTAGTGATGCATAGTATAGTATGGCTGTAGGCTAGTTTTGTAATTTGGTGAACTTAATGAAGCATCTTGTTGACAGTGGATCAAGTCGCTAGACGATCGAGGGCGGACGTATTACTACTTAAGAGATGGCAGCAAGTCCCAGTGGAACTTGCCTGAGGTGAGATACAGTGGGGAAGTTTGGGACTGTCCACCTGAAGGCCTGTTCACACCAAGAACGATAACTATATTAGCGCCCAAACTTTGCGGACAATAAAGTTCTGTTTGTTATAAGGACGCTGCTGTTTAAATGCTTGTGCTCTATGTGAAGGCAGGTGGATTCTGATTGGCTGTCAATGTTTTTTATAATTCATCAGCTGGAAGAAATTGTCCTGAAAGTGATTCTGATCTGATAACGTTTCCGTTTCTGTTTGTAGTTGTAGCTATATTTGTGGTGTGAAATTTCCTGTTTTATAGAATTAGAGTGATTATTAAAACTTTTTTGTCATAGTTATTGTCCTTTGTGTGGATGGGTCGTAAAGCTGCCGTTCTCAACCTTTTTGTTCCCCCCTTATCTATAACAATATTCAAAGGCCCATGATTTACTGATTGAGGAATAAAGGTGGTAACTAATCGTTTCAGTTTCCATTGATTTCCACAGTATTTCTTTCTCCGTACTATGGAATTCAAAGGGAACCGAAATGGTTTGGTTACCCACATTCTTCAAAACGTCTTCTTTTGTGTTCCTCAGAAGAAAGAAAGTCATACAGGTTTGGAATGACATGAGGGATAATATTTTTTTTTATATTTTTATTCACAATTTATTCCTGTAGGTTAAATATTTTAGAGTGTGGTAATGGTAGAAAACATATTCATTAAATGTCTAAAAATGGCCAAAACTTAGTAAATTGTATTCATTTTCATTACTTATCTAAGTCTGGATATCTAAGTTTCACATGACCATGGGATTCCTGGCTGTCCATGGGTGAATTAAACATATTTAATATATATATATATATATATATATATATATATATATATATATATATATATATATATATATATATATATTTTATTTTATTTTTTTTTTTTTTTTCATTCTTGTTCTTTTTTCTATTTTTTTTCTATATATTTTTTTATCATATCATTCTTATTTATCAATCATTCTTCTTGAGAGATTGTTCAAAAAAAAAAAAAAAAAGTAAAACGACTCACTTTTGTGTCATTCTGATCCCAAATGATATTGTGAAAACACAAAATTATATATTTGGCAGAATGTCCATGTGGATGTAAATGTGGGTGGTTATTAATACACTAGAACGGGGGAATTGTTCAGGATTAACTTTTGATTATTTTCACCTAGAAATTGCTGATAGATTTCACAAGTAATAGGCAAGTAACAAATCAAATTAAAAAAAAAGTGCAAAAACCTGTCATAAAGTTAACATTTCTGAATAGAAATTCTCTCACACACTTTTAGTACTCTGGAAGTTCAGGACAGTATGGAGTGGGAAATGGGGCCTTACTAGAGCAGGACACAATGGGATCCATGCAAAACTGGAGGCGCAGTACGGGATACCAGGATGATGTATGTACTCACACACATTTTCTTAGAATTTCTACCTCTGCATCATGTGTTAGCTCATCCAACAGCTCACCCACACTCATAAACACAGAGTGATGCACACCTGATCCTTCATGCGTTTCCTAAGTGACCCTGTTTCCTAAACAGGCTCTAGAATGCACCTGAGACTCCGTTTGTGATAGAGTTGCTCTATTTAAGTCCCTCCTACCCACCTAGTATTTTAGATCCTACAATATGCAAACATATACTCAACATTTTCCCTGTTTTCACTGAACTGAAAACTGTAGTTGTGTAATGAAAACTGTATTTTTTTTTTTAGTTTCTAGGCCATTATTGTAAATGCATAGTGTGATTTACCTGTTATTTTGTCACAGAGTCACTCATCATATCCTCAGTATACACCAGAGAGCGATGCCGCCAGCTCTCCCGAGATGCCACATAATGTAAGACTCCAGATCAAATGCTTATGTCTTTTAAATATACATTTTGATCAAAATTTTACATGAAGGCAATATTCGGGCACCATTCATGTGATTATTACTCATTATGTGCTTACTGCCATGAATGACATGCTGTGTCCTGAGGAAACAAAGCGTATTGACGTGTTTTTCTCTCTTTTCCGTGGTAAGTAAGTGTTGGGTTTGGTAATGCCAGTATAGAGGTGTTCCATAAATTCCACAGGAGAATATCATGATGCAGTTACACAATACATGCTGAGTAAAGTATTTATGCAGGTTAGGACAAGTGGAGCAATGTCTAATCAAAAGTTTGTGAATATGACTTGAAGAATGGCCCATTTAAGTAATTCATATGCATGCAATAGTATTTTGCCACACTGGCCCCTGGTGGTTATATATATATATATATATATATATATATATATATATATATATATATATATATATATATAAAGACTGGTTTCTTGAACATGACAATGAGTTCACTTTACTCAAATGACCCCCACAGTCACCAGATCTCAATCCAGTAGAGCAGATTTGGGATATGGTGGAACAGGAGCTTCGCATCATGGATGTGCAGCCGACAAATTTGCAGCAACTGCGTGATGCTATCATGTGAATATGGACCCAAATCTCTGAGGAATGTTTCCAACACCTTGTTGAATCTATGCCACAAAGAATTAAGGCAGTACTGAAGACAAAAGAGGGTCCAACACGGTACTAGCAAGGTGTACCTAAGAAAGTGACCAGCTAGTGTGTATATATATATGTATATATATATATATATATATATATATATATATATATATATATATATATATATATACAGTACAGACCAAAAGTTTGGACACACCTTCTCATTCAAAGAGTTTTCTTTATTTTCATGACTATGAAAATTGTAGATTCACACTGAAGGCATCAAAACTATGAATTAACACATGTGGAATTATATATGGAATTATATACATAACAAAAAAGTGTGAAACTACTGAAAATATGTCATATTGTAGGTTCTTCAAAGTAGCCACCTTTTGCTTTGATTACTGCTTTGCACACTCTTGGCATTCTCTTGATGAGCTTCAAGAGGTAGTCACCTGAAATGGTCTTCCAACAGTCTCGAAGGAGTTCCCCGAGAGATGCTTAGCACTTGTTGGCCCTTTTGCCTTCTGTCTGCGGTCCAGCTCACCCCTAAACCATCTCGATTGGGTTCAGGTCCGGTGACTGTGGAGGCCAGGTCATCTGGCGCAGCACCCCATCACTCTCCTTCTTGGTCAAATAGCCCTTGATGCCTTCAGTGTGACTCTACAATTTTCATAGTCATGAAAATAAAGAAAACTCTTTGAATGAGAAGGTGTGTCCAAACTTTTGGTCTGTACTGTATATATATATATATATATATATATATATATATACACACTAACTGGTCACTTTCTTAGGTATACCTTGCTAGTACCGTGTTGGACCCTCTTTTGTCTTCAGTACTGCCTTAATTCTTTGTGGCATAGATTCAACAAGGTGTTGGAAACATTCCTCAGAGATTTGGGTCCATATTCACATGATAGCATCACGCAGTTGCTGCAAATTTGTCGGCTGCACATCCATGATGCGAAGCTCCCGTTCCACCATATCCCAAATCTGCTCTACTGGATTGAGATCTGGTGACTGTGGGGGTCATTTGAGTAAAGTGAACTCATTGTCATGTTCAAGAAACCAGTCTTTGTTACATAGATCATTATCCTGCTGGAAGTAGCTATCAGAAGATGGGTATACTGTAGTCATAAAGGGATAGACATGGTCAGCAACAATACTCAAGCAGGCTGTGGCGTTTAAACAATGCTCAATTGGTACTAAGGGGCCCAGAGTGCCACACAACTCCTGCTCACTGGATATTTTCTCTTTTTTTGACCATTCTCTGTAAACCCTAGAGATGGTTGTGCGTGAAAATCCCAGTAGATCAGCAGTTTTTGAAATACTCAGACCAGCCCGTCTGGCACCAACAACTATTCCATCTTCAAAGTCACTTAAATCTCCTTTCCTCCCCATTCTGATGCTCGGTTTGAACTTCAGCACGTCGTCTTCACCACATCTAGATGCCTCAATGCATTCAGTTGCTGCCATGTGATTGGCTGATTAGCAATATGTGTTAACAAGCAATTGAACAGGTGTACCTAATAAAGTGGCTGCTGAGTGTGTGTACATATATATGTATATAGTATACAGGCAGGAACTATATTATTGCACAGCTCTGAACTGCTATGAAGGTGCTAAAATTAACATCATTGTTTTACCGTGGTTAAGGGGGTTTTAGCTCAAACTGTGCTTGATGTTGTAATGAAGAACACTTCTTACTTGTGGATACTTGTGATTTTATTAGATGTGACTATATGTGACCCTGGAGCACAAAACCAGTCTTAAGTCACAGGGGTATATTTGTAGCAATAGCTAAAAAACTTTGTATGGGTCAAAATGATCGATTTTTCTTTTATGCCAAAAATCATTAGTTTATTAAGTAAAGATAATTTTCCATGAAAGTATTTTGTACATGTCCTACCATAATTATATCAAAACCTATTTTTGATTAGTAATATGCATCGCTAAGAACTTCATTTGGAGGACTTTAAAGATGATTTACTCAATATCACGCACCTTCAGATTCCAGATAATCAAATAGCTGTATCTCTGCAAAATATTGTCCTATCATAACAAACCGTACATCAATGGAAAGCTTATTTATTCAGCTTTCAGATGACGTATACATTTCAATTTTGAGAAATTGCCCCTTCTGGCTGGTTCTGTGGTCCAGGGTCACATATGATTGAGCATTTTAAAGAGTGCAATGGAGTGTTAAATAATTTTCTCCTAACTTTAAAACCATTTCTACACTTAAAAGGATTAAACAGCTGATAAGTAATCTACTTTTCTGTTCGAAATTTTAAGGTGAACCTTAAAGGTTATAATTTTCTTCATGTAAAAAAATGTTCTTTCAGAGAGGATGTATTAACTCATTAATTTTATTTTTAAGGTTTCAAACTTGGAAAAGGCTGGAATCCTGAATAAAACAAAGGTGTCTGAAAACGGGAAGAAAATTAGGTAAGGTTGGCTGTCATAAACTTAAATCAGTGTCAGTGGTTTGATAATTATAACTAGATTGGTGAAAATGGTAACACTTTACAGTAAGGTTCGATTTGCTAACATTAGTTACTACTTTAAAATTAACATGAAAAATACATATGAAGCATTTATTGATGTCAGCTAGCAGTAATTTCAGTATTTATTAATGCATTATTAATATTAAAATGATATATTTGCATATTATTTAATGGACTTGGACATGGACTAGTGTAACAGTGAACAGTTTATTATTTTACATTAATAGCAAAGACAATGTATTGCTCGGTGTCAGTTTATGTTAGTTTACTCATTAACTAACGTTCACCAAGTGTTTCCGTGAAATGTTCGTATGTAAAAGTCTAAGATTTTACAAATCGTCCCACAGGAAGAACTGGAGTAATTCCTGGACGGTTCTCCATGGAGGGATACTGACATTCCATAAGGATCCAAAGTTCCCAGCCGGAGCATCGGTGAGAAACAAAACCAGCAAATGACGAATTTGCATTGTTTCACACCACTGAATGTATTTTATATCGTGTAGAGCAAGTCAAATCAGATAGTTCCAGAATTCATAGTCGAGCTGAAAGGGGCAGCCATTAACTGGGCAAGCAAGGACAAATCAAGCAAGAAAAATGTCTTGGAGGTATGGCTGTTACATCATTGTGCTGGATGATCATATACTCTATAGTTTACTAGTGTGTCGTCTTGATATTCCCTGTGTGTTTGTTGATTCAGCTTAAGAGTCGCACTGGTGTGGAGTACTTGATCCAGTACGACACTGAGAGCATCATCACAGACTGGTATAAAATCATCACAGATACCATACGCCAGCTGGTGAGTGAGTCCAAAACTGACCATTAACAAAATCTGCCCAATCTACAACTGTGTGTTTGTGCATTGCTGTGGGCCAGGATCTGCGTCAGGATCTGGATCAGCACCACTCTGAAGATGAGGAGGAGATCAGCTTAGACCGAGACGATAGATCCTTCGACAAAAGAACGATGAGCAATGGTAGTGCTTCAAATGATTCTTTACCCTCTGGTATAAGTGCATTAAGTGCTTTTTATTTTTAATGAAAGGAATGTATCATATTTTGTTTCAGTGATATTTACTCTTTAATATTTTGTATCTTGAGGGGATTTCATGATACTAGTCCATTTTCACTTTTAAATTATGCAGCATTTATTTATATTAATAAAGTGTGTCATTTAAAATAAAAACGAAAAGATATTTAAAATCCATCCACACCATTGTGCAACCATTAGATGACGTATATGTGCTTATAATTTATGATAATTCCCATTTTCTATGGTGGTCAGTTTTTGACCACAAAGGTCAGTGTAAACATTTTTTAAACCATTTAATTTTTCAAATGTAATTTATTTTTATTTACTCATTTAGTGTGTGTGTGTGTGTGTGTGTGTACCTGGTATTTCCTACATCTTGAGGACAAAATGTCCCCAGCAGGATAATAATTCCAGTAAATTTTGACCTTGTGGGAACATTTTTTAGTTCTCCATGAGGACACAAGCTTTTAAATCATACAGAACAAAAAAACTAAAATAATAGAAAGTTTTGTGTGAGAGCTAGGTTTAGGGTAAGCAGCTAGAAAATACAGTTTGTAGAGTTTAAAACAATTACGACTATGGAGTGTCCCCACAAGAAATGAAAACCTGTGTGTGTGTGTGTGTGTGTGTGTGTGTGTTTATATAGCAGGTGCCAGAAAACGCATCACGATTCTAAACATTCTGATGAAGCAAAACATTAAAAATATTCTAAAAGTCAATTTTTCAGTTATAAATATCAAAGACCAGCGGAGAGTAAAAGGAATAGTTCATTCAAAAATTACTTTTTTTTTTGTCCAACAATGAAATGTAGGTTTGACCCCCCCAGTGACATAAATATGAGAAAATACAGTAAAAAAAAAAAATTGAAAAGAAAACACAGTACATGATACAGATAATGAGTATAAAAATGTACTGCCCTCTTCCTGTTCATTAGCATCTCGTCATCCTTCATCCACTTCTACACCGGAAGCAGATCAGAAGAAGGTACGCACCAAACTGAAGAAGTTTCTCCTCAAGCGGCCCACCCTGCAGTCGGTCAAAGACAGGGGATATATCAGAGGTCCATCACTGCTTATCCTCAGCCGTTTCCTGTTTCCTTTAAAACTGATTCTAATGTGAGCCTTTGATTCACAGAAAATGTCTTCGGATGTCACTTGCACAATCTCTGCAACCAAGAAAAGACCAGTGTGCCCAGCTTTGTAGAGAAATGCATCCGGGCAGTAGAGAAAAGAGGTGTGTTACCTTTGGATTAATAATGTGTATCATTCATGTCATTTTAAGGCTGTAACCATGTCTTGAATGTTGTGAGGAGACTATTAATTTATTTATGTATGTATGTATATATTTATCTAGGTATTTATTTATTTATTTATTCATTTATTTATTTTTGGGCGGTGTTGTGATGGTGTTTTTATTTAAAGAATTAAATAATGAAAGGATTTAAATGGATTTAAAGAAGTAAAGCAAAAGAACAGTCAATTAAAAAGAATTAATTTTTTTAAGCAATACATTTGAACTATTTGCATTTATTTATTTGCATTTATTTATTTATTTGCATTCATATTATATATATATAATTTATAACTTATATATAATTTGCAATATAATATATATAATTTGTTTCTTGTCTAATCATATATATATATATATATATATATATATTTTTTTTTTTTTTTTTTTTTTTTTTATGGTAGTTGTCAAATATTAAATATCTAGATGCTTATATCTGACTTCACAGAGTTTCACAATTAAATATTTTCACCCTGTCTAATATGTTAAAATCAAGTTGCATGAACTGATTTGTGGTTGTTGTCCATCAGGTCTGGAGATCGATGGACTCTACAGAGTTAGTGGGAATCTGGCAGTCATCCAGAAACTGCGTTTCAAAGCAGATCATGGTATAATTCATCAGCATGCATTTTACACTTCATCAGCTCAGTTTACTAGGTCTTCACGTATGCGCCAAGATGTCATACTCTGTATTGTAGTTCATTAGTTTCGTTTTGCATTTAAGAAGACGTCACTGTTACATTTCCTCATTATAGGAGCTGTATCTTTAAGCTATCATGCTGGATTCACACCAGAAGCGTGAACAGCGCAGATTATTTTCAGTGTGCCCTTTCCACTCACACTGTCTGTGTCCTCTTGACACTTAGGCTCAGTTTAGAAGCGATTCCCATGAGCTCTGACTGACTCGTGTGTTTCTCTGTTTCTCCAGAGGATCTGGACCTGGAGGAGGGGAACTGGGACATCCATGTGATCACAGGAGCGCTGAAGCTCTTCTTCAGAGAGCTGCAGGAGCCTCTTTTCCCTTACAATCTCTTCAATGATTTCATCAGTGGCATCAGTAAGATCCTGAATGCAGGAGTAGGACTCTAGCGGGTTTCCAGTGTGGGTTTTTCAGTGGCCAAATAGAAGCACATTTCTGCCGCTAGTATTTGTGAACTTTCAAATTTCCTTTCTTCCATATTTAAACTGAACTATAGATATATAATCATCAGATTTTACACAGATGTTTATGCAGCTCAAGTGCTGCTTACTAAACTAAACCAAAAGGAGGACATGCTAAAGACATTCTTAAAAAAACATTCTGAAATCTGTTCTTTTCAATCAGATTTTTATGCTGATAATATAATTTGTAGTGAAAGTAAAGCAAAATAGAAATGTTTTTTTTACTCCACAATATACATATTTTTATTTATTTAATATAATTATTTTGATGATAAAATAATTTGTAAAATTGTTAACAATTGCAAAATACAAAAGCAAACTACACAAATGCAAAAGAGAAAAATTATATTAATTTTGATTTGTTTGATTACATAATTTAGATATTTTTATTTAATGTAGTTATTATGCTGATAATATCATTTGTAGTAAACAATGTTTTATTAAACTATAAAAATGCAAAATAGAACAATTTTCTTGATTGTATCTTTCTCAGATTTTCTTGATTCCTTAATATTTATATTTTTATGTAATATAATTCTACTGATTATTTTATTTAAAATGATATTTTCATTACAGTGCAAAAAAAAATTGCTTTTTTTTTTTTGGGTGGGGGGTACACCACAATATAGATATTTTTATGTTCATTATATAATACTAGTACTACCAATCTTTCAATCTATCTAGTGATAATTAAGTTTTAATTGAATCAATTTGTGTTGTTTCTTGTGCTTTGATACAGAAATCCCTGATTATTACAGTAAAATAGCACACATGAAAAATCTGGTTCGGTCTTTGCCACCACCCAATCGTGAAACAATGGAGGCCCTCTTCAGCCATTTACGCAAGTTCGTTGTTTATTTTACATACATGTATTTACATATTTTAAGAAACATTAGAGTATGCATCTACAACAGGTATCTATCTCTTTCTTTCAGGGTTATTCAACATGGCAATGAGAACAGAATGAGCGTGCAGAATGTAGCTATCATTTTCGGCCCAACATTACTCAAACCGGAGGTGGAGACAGCAAACTTCGCCGCTTACATGGTCTTCCAGAACCAGATTGTAGAGTTCCTACTCAATGAATTTGAGTCGATCTTCCACATGTGATTGACTTGAACTTGCACTGATTACAAAACCCTCTCAAATGAGCTCAGTCCAGTGACAGGGACAGTATATAACAGATCTGTGAAGGAAAGCCTCCACATTTTGCAGTAGGTTGTAAATAGAGAACAGTAGCATCTATGATTAATATATTAATATCACTGAAACAGAATTAAGGTTTTACGTGAGCAGGCCATTAAGGGTAATACACATTTTAAAACTGTATAGCTAAACGGAAGTTTTCTAAGAATATCAGAGCTTTCTTTTTAAATAGTTATCAGCTATTCTTGGTTTTTCTTGCTACAAACTGAACAGGTCAATTAAATAATAATGTAGTTTAACTTTGCTTTCCTGTGGTCTTTCGCTTTCTGTAGAATCGTGCAAAACACTGCAGGTTTTTACCCTATTCCTTTGGATTTGCAATGTGATAACAGATTAATAATATTAAATTACAACATTTGTTATGTTTAGGTGTCAATTTTGTTTTTTATTCTTCTTTTAATACTTGCATCTGTAACATAGAACTTTACAAAGAAAGTACTGCAGGCCTGTAACTGTAAATTGGAAATCCTAAGTTGTAAAACTTTGTACATTGTCATTAAAGCCACAATATTTTAGATTTTGTGGTATCAAAATATAGAATCTGAATTTGCACATAGATTAAGCATTAATGTTTTATATATATATATATATATATATATATATATATATATATATATATATATATATATATATATGTATAAAACTGGCACACTCATATAGTAATCACTGTAAGATGTCTGAAGGTGTGTGAATAGAGAAAAGGCATATTTATGCTGTACATTACCTGAAGAAAGCAAGCTTTTAATAAAGTAACTCTTTTATAAATTAATGCTTCATTTTATTTACTGTTTTCTCGATTTATTGTGTGCAATGCATTGGTGGATAGAAAAATGTTATATTTATTTTGTAATATTACAGATATTTAATAGCGTTGTTTCTTGCATAACGAACATTTGTATTGGATTTCTGATTTAAAAAAATATATATTGTGTTATTCCAATATACTGCCGAATGATGGCGTCACAACGCTTTTGTTTGAAAGAAGGAGGCATGCGCACGGAGTCGGGTGCGCTGATTGGTTAAATCTAGTGAAGGGGGCGGGGTTTTCATCTTTTGAAAATAACCGTGCTTCGCCCTTTGCCCGACAGACGCCATTGTTTGAGGAGTTTAGTGGTGATGTATTGACTAAAACTAGTTTATCAAAAATCTTATATTGTTCCAGAGAACAGATTATATAAACCGAAACGTGGATTAACAGTTACATAACACAGTAGGTAAGTTTAATGTATTTGTTTTATTATTATGTCCGTGTGTTGCTTTTGGAAAGTGAACACGTCAATGCGTCACGGAGTTAAACATTCAGAAAACTCGAGTATATTTGCATCCAGTGTTTTTATAAGCGTGTTTTTGATGATGACGAGTATAATGGTTTGATGTTAGGAATGGCACAGCGTGTTGCTGTGAGCGATGGAGCTGCTGGATCCAGACGGACCTCTCGGGTTCGAGTGGCGGTTCGGCTCAGGCCCTACATGGAGCCGCAGGATGAGAAGAGAGAAGGGCCCTGTGTTAGGGGTTTAGGGCCCCAGAAATTGGAGATCATCAACTGGAGGAACGCCACTGAGACGCTTCAGTACCAGTCAGTCATGATCCTTCAAGTTTGCACTTTGAGTGTTTCTGTCGCCTTCATTATTGAGCACTTTAACAGGTCATGGTCTCTGTGCAGTAGATCATGATTTGGTAGCTGGTGCTGATATCAAACTTCTCTCGATTAAAATCCTCTGGCTCTAAACATGCCTGTGTGGATTATCATGAAGAGAAACACATATAAAACACTAAAGAAGAAGGCTTTTACTGTTTACATTACCGATTTGAGTTGATTTAAGTCCATTTTGAAGATAATTTAATAAAACAATATTTAATAGTGGTTTCTTTCCTTCCTCAATGGATTTGATTCTCAAGGTGTGTTTTTAACATTTGAGATTATTTTTTCTAATTTTATAAAAATCATTTCCAGCCAGGTGCTTTTTTTTTTTTACTTTAACTTTTGACGCGATTTTTCAACCGCATTGAGCTTTATTTATTGGTACGTTACGTTATGTTTGTCTGCAGGGTTTTTTAAGATGATTGCATCTTTTTTTCTTTTCTTTTTTAAGGACAAATTTATAGCATAAAATGTTTAATACATGCAAAATAAAATACTTTTATATTTATAGGTCCCCTGACATGAAAATTTCACGAGTTTTTTTAACATTTAATATTAACATTAATACCTCAGGAAACATGAAAAAAAAAATAATAATCCACATCATGGGACCTTTAAAGGGTTAGTTTGCCGAATTTGCAAAATTATGTCATTAATAACTTACCCTCATGTTGTTCCAAACCCATAAGACCTCCGTTTATCTTTGGAACACAGTTAAAGATATTTTAGGTTTAGTCCGAGACCTCTCAGTCCCTCCATTGAAATTGTGTGTACAGTCTACTGTCCATTTCCAGAAAGGTAAGAAAAACATCATCAAAGTAGTCCATGTGACATCAGAGGGTCAGTTAGAATTTTTTGAAGCATCGAAAATACATTTTGGTCCAAAAATAGCAAAAACTACAACTTTATTCAGCATTGTCTTCTCTTCCGTGTCTGTTGTGTGAGAGAGTTCAAAACAAAGCAGTTTGTCATATCCGGTTCGCGAACGAATCATTCGATGTAACCGGATCTTTTTGAAACGGTTCACTAAATTGAACTGAATCGTTTTAAATGGTTCGCGTCTCCAATACGCATTAATCCACAAATGACTTAAGCTGTTCACTTTTTTTAATGTGGCTGACACTCCCTCTGAGTTCAAACAAACCAATATCCCGGAGTAATTCATTTACTCAAACAGTACACTGACTGAACTGCTGTGAAGAGAGAGATGAACACCGAGCCGAGCCAGATAATGACTCGTTCACGAGTCAAGAACCGTTTCTGTCAGACGTGTCCGATTCGAGAACCGAGGAGCTGATGATACTGCGCATGTGTGATTCAGCGTGAAGCAGACCGGCACACAGGGCATCTGAACTGAACTGATTCTTTTGGTGATTGATTCTGAACTGATTCTGTGCTAATGTTATGAGCCCAGGTAAACCGAAGGCTTGCAGTCATCGCCAATGACGCCATTACGTCGAGCGCAAAAGAACCGGTGAACTGTTTTCTTCAACCAGTTTATTGAATCGAACTGTCAGAGAGAACTACTGGTGATCCGAAAACCAATGCAACCGGTTCTTGACTCGTGAACGAGTCATTATCTGGCTCAGCTCGGTGTTCATCTTCAGTTCTCTCTTCACAGCAGTTAAGTCAGTGTACTGTTTGAGTACATGAATTACTCCGGGATATTGGTTTGTTTGAACTCAGAGGGAGTGTCAGTCACGTTAAAAAAGTGAACAGCTTAAGTCATTTGTGGATTAATGCGTATTGGAGACGCGAACCGTTTAAAACGATTCAGTTCGATTTGGTGAACTTTTTCAAAAAGATCCGGTTACATCGAATGATTCGTTCGCGAACTGGATATCACTAACTGCTTTGTTTTGAACTGTCTCACAACAGACACGGAAGAGAAGACAATGCTGAATAAAGTCGGTAGTTTTTGCTATTTTTGGACCAAAATGTATTTTCAATGCTTCAACTAATTCTAACTGACCCTCTGATGTCACATGGACTACTTTGATGATGTTTTTCTTACCTTTCTGGACATGGACAGTAGACCGTACACACAGCTTCAATGGAGGGACTGAGAGCTCTCAGACTAAATCTAAAATATCTTAAACTGTGTTCCGAAGATAAATAGAGGACTTACGGGTTTGGAACGACATGAGGGTGAGTTATTAATGACATAATTTTCATTTTTGGGTGAACTATCCCTTTAAGTGTTTTTTTATTATTGTAGTCTTGGAACTATTTATTTTTGCAGTGATTAATTTAAACTGTAAATTGGTTTGTAGGTTTGATGTGTTTCATGGTGAACAGTCCACACAGCAAGAGGTGTTTCTGACCTCGGTCAAGCCCATCCTCCCTAACATCCTTCATGGTCAGAACGCCAGTGTCTTTGCTTATGGACCCACTGGAGCAGGTATGACTCTTTCCTCTGTGTCGTCTTTTCCTCTGCAGGTGATATTCCTATTCTGGGTGTCTGTGTGAGATTTTCAGGGCCGGTTAACTTTTGAAAATGGTTTTCAAAGTGCATGTTGTTAACAGTGATATCGTTATCTCAGTGTAAACCATGACATTTCTGTATGACATTCCTTTAGTAACTCGTGCGATGTGATTATTATGAAGTGCCGTTATATTGTCAATTCACAATTTAGAGACTCCTGTTCATTTCTTCAGGAAAGACCCACACTATGCTTGGCAGTCAAGAGCAGCCGGGTGTTATTACCAGAGCCGTGAAGGAGGTCTTCAGACTGGTTGAAGCTCAGAAAAAGGATCTGGATGGTTGGGAATACTCGGTTGGGATGTCTTACCTCGAGATCTACAATGAAAAGGTCAGAGGTTTTGAGAAATTTTATTTCCGTGTGTTTTCAGCAGCCATTAGTCCAGTCTTAAGTGTCACATGATCCTTCAGAAATGCTTATTTGTCACTTAAGAAATATTTATCAATTGTTGAAAGTTTTTGCTGGTTAATATTTCAGTATAATTTAAATAGGAACAAGGGAACATCTCTTATTTGAAATTCTACTTTATTTGAAGCATATTCTACATTTTCATTATTTACCTTACTGTCAATTTTGATTAATGCTTCCTTGCTAAATAATAGTATTAATAAAAAAAGCTTACCTCAAACTGTCGAAAGGTATTCTAAGTATAAATATACACGTGCACATGTAACCCATTTCGGTGGCAGCTGCTCTGGAGTATTGATGTACTTTGTGTCTGTAGGTGCTGGACCTGTTGTCCCCGGGTTCCCAGGACCTGCCCATCCGTGAAGATAAGGACAGGAACATCCTCATTCCCGGGCTAACACTCACACCACTCTCATCCTTTACCGATTTTGACACTCATTTTATCCCTGCGAGTCTAAACCGCACCACGGCCTCTACGAAACTCAACCAGCGCTCCAGCCGCAGTCATGCTATCCTCCTCATAAAGGTTTGAACCTGCGCACTTCTCTTCATTCTAGCTCTCCTTTAGCACTTTAACAGGTCCTGGTCTCTGTGTGGTAGACCATGATTTGGTAGCTGGTGCTGAAATGAAATCTCTCCATCAAACAAATACCACAGACTTTTACAGTGTCTGCTGGTTGTATTTGGGAGAGGGAACACTAGTCATAAAAATAAAATGTACTTTATTATACAGAATTTCTCAAAATTTGGTTGACTTAATCAAAAGTAGGGCATTACACTTAATTTATTTGTGCGTTAGACTAGTGACTAAATATTATAGCACAAAATACTGCTAGTTAAATATGAAGTCTGCATCTAGGGCTGTGACGGTGGCTGATTTTTACCACCGCGGTAGTCATGGACCAACAACCGCCGGTGGCACGGTGTTTGAAAAAAAAAAAAAGAAGAAAAAAAACGTATATATGTATAAATATATTAGTGTCAAAATTTGCTCGTTAACGAAGACGATAATTTTTTTTCCAGTTTAACGTATTCAAATTATTTTACGTAGGGGCGGGGATGGCCACCCACTCACAACTGCTGCTTCCGTCACTTTTTCTCAAGACAAGAAGTGAATTTATTCAGTCGCAGAATGACTGAACAGGAGACATTTCAGACACGCACTCCATTTCACTTTATTATCAGGTGCAAGTTAAGCGAGCGCGGACGGTCGTGCTCAAAGGCGGCGCGCGCTTCCTTTGTGCGTATCCTTTCATATCAAACTGCGAAATAAACTATGTGCAAGCAGTGTCGTGGTCAGTTAATTCATGGAATTACCAAAAAAGGTGATTAAGGCTGACTTAAACTGTGCATGCATGTAATAGATTTTATATATATATTATATACAGGGTATATTTATATGTATGCACGTCTAGAAATCAGCCCAGCACTGTCTCACTCCTCTAACACATCCTATTTAACTCGTCAGTTCGTGTTTGAGCACTTCTGTCAGTGAACGCCACCTGCAAAACACTAAAATAAATATCAAAGAAATAATTCAGTTAAACAAGAAAGTAGCCTAAATAAAAGTTAAATACCCCCTATCTAATGGACGCGAGCGACGCAGCGCGACAAAATACTCATTATAATCAGTGATGCTACACTGGATGCAGCACAACATGACATGATAAATCCCCGTCCGGTCTGTGATGTAGGCTACTGACACTGAGTTCAAATGTCCTGTATAGACACTAGACAGACTAAACCTGTCTCAACGCGGTTGTGTTGCGTCCGGTTTACTTTTCCGCCACCAAGCAAGCTCAATAACTAACTCTTCATCTGAACGCGCTCTCTTTGAAATAGGAATCGTTGCCATATTTCTTGTTACCATCGTTTATTCATCGCTGTCTCGTTTGTATTTGGCCAGTTTGGAGAAAGCCTCACCAAACCTGACCAGCCAGCGTTTGCGATCACGAGAACTTGTGCAAACGCTGATGGGTCACATGAATGCAGATGACTTCAGATCGGTGATGCGGTATTTGCTTTCCCAACAAGATCCATCGCCCAACACTAAATTAATTTGCTGAATGCATAAACTGTATTTTCCTGCACTCAAATCTGCATATCTAAAGGAAACGCTGTGTTTGAGGTAATTTGTTAATAACCCTAGACTTAGAATTTGCAACTATTACAGTTATTACACTTATATACAAAACTTTTTATTATGCTTGCTATAGAGTTTGTGACGTCACGTGCACTACCGCCGGTGGCAGTAGACAACCGCGGTAGCAACCGACCACGGCGGTGACGCGGTTGTCACGGCAACCGTCACAGCCCTATCTGCATCAATAAAAAAAAACATCAAAATAAGTTATAGCTGCAGTACAATAGAATGTGTGTGTCAAAATAATAATAATATAGCTCATTATATTATTTTTTAAGAAATGGCAAATTTAGTTGGCCATGTTTTCATTTAAAACGCAAACCTCTGATGGGCAGCACTTTGTTTGCCAAAAAATTAAAGGAATTGTTCAGGTTTCATTTAATTAAATGCATTTTATAGGCCACTGTTATTATAAAAGTTTATTAAAACAGAATCCAGAAAAATTAGAGCAGAGTTTGTGCAAAAATAAAACTGACTTTATTGGGTCCTATAAAGTTACCAGTCCTCTTCAAAAGACTAACAATCACATAAATGCATTTGTTTTTCTCTCAGGTAGTGAAGTCTCAGCGTGGGCCGCCACACAGACAACAAACAGGAAAGCTGTATTTAGTTGACTTGGCTGGATCAGAAGACAACCGGCGCACAGGAAACCAGGGCATCCGTCTGAAAGAGAGTGGAGCCATCAACCTGTCCCTCTTCACCCTCAGTAAAGTGGTGGACGCTCTGAACACAGGGGCTGGGGGCCGCGTGCCCTACAGAGACAGTAAACTCACCCGTCTGCTGCAGGACTCTCTGGGTGGTTCGGCCCATTCGGTCATGATCACAAACATCGCGCCGGAGTACAAATACTACTTTGACACCTTCTCAGCCCTTAACTTCGCCGCCAAGTCTAAGCAGATTGTCAATCGGCCCTTTGTCAGGGAAACCGTTTTGGCTCCTACGATTAGTGAGCAGTGCAGTATTATTATTATTCTATTTCTCTAGATGATAATGAAAGGGTATGTGGTGATAATTTTACCCCTTCACTCCTAGCTACTGTAAAGAGAACCAGAGAGGAACAGGAGGCTGGAGGTTCTGGTGAGCACCAGAACAAAAAGTTTAAAGAGGGAAAGAAAGCTGAACAGTCTCCATCACCTCCTATACATCCACACAGGTACGACAGCTTGCTACAACAGGTGAACTAATTTATTGTCCGAGCACTTTAACAGGTCGTGGCTTTGTGCTGTAGGCCATGATTTGGTAGCTGGTGCTGAAAGGAAAGCTCCCTATAACAAAGACCACAGGCTAAATGTGCCTAACTGGACATGAGTAGGGAGGACACATGTACTGTAGTGCTGGACGATCAAGCCATAATTCTGAATAGCTTTCAAATTAATTTCATTTCGCACTGGGGTACATGAGTTAACCCACGAAAAGTAAAACTAATATATCAACCATAATATTAAGTAATTTAAAATTGCTTACCGTTATTTTTAATCAACAAGATTTTTAATTAATTCTTTTATTCAGTAAGGCTGCATTAGTAAGATCAAAGGTCACAGTAAAAATACATTTTATCATATTAGAAATAGTTCCTATTTCAAGTAAACTAATGTTTTGAACTTTGTACTCCATAATATGTGCAATATAAAACTAATTTTAAGGTGCCATTTCCACAAAAATATTAAACTGTGCTTTTTTTTTGCGTTAAGAAATCTTTCTTGAACACTAAATGGTGGGATTTATAGTTGATATTGATATTATATATTTTTTCCTTCACAGTGTTGCTTAGAAGGTGCACTAACTGTGCGTTCACACCGCCGGCGTCGAGAGCATCAAAAATCACTCTTGCCGCTCTGCTCACGACGCTGCAGAAAGATTCATGAGTGCTCAGACGCTCTGACGTAGATTGAATGCTTATTTTGAATTTAAAGCGGCGCAAAGCAAACAAGCTTTCAAACAATCTTGTGCAGACTAACCACAAGGAGGGTAATGTTATAAGTTAACCTCTTTTTGATGAAAAGGCAAAATCAATGTACTCGACTCTCAAAAAGAAACAAAGCAACCTCTTCATCCAATTCACTTCCCCTTCTGGAGTTCTCTCCACCGCTGGACAGCTGTGCCAATATTTACGCGGGACCTATCTCTTGACTGATTGTAGCCTTTCGTTTTAATGTTTTGTTCCTCTGAAATCAGTAATCTATAGTCAATCAACTCATGTCCGTTTGGTGCACTGTCTTCTCCGTATCATTACTAGACACGCCCCTTACTGCTGAATTGCCGTGAGTTTGTTTTGGGACTCGGTCTGAAACTGATCAAAAGCATTTTTCAGAAATCGGTTATTGCACCTTTAAAATATCTATCTATCTATATATGTATATGTGTGTGTATATATGTATATATACGTATATATGTATGTATGTATGTATATATATATATATATATATATATATATATATACACGCATGCATACATATGAATCTTATGCTGTCTGGCTGGTGTAAATGTGCTTAAAGTTGAAATGTTTTTCAGTTCACCTGATTCATCGGTTCTGGATAGACTCCTGGCCCTGGAGAAGATGATGATGGGCTCTGCTGAGAGGGAAAGACTCAACCTGCTCAAAACTGTAGCACAGTCCCGTAAAGAAATACAGGTATCGTACACACTCTTTCAATATTTGCAACTCTCTACATTGCAAGTAAATCACTTGCATATGCAACTAAATCTTATTCTGGGTGACTAAATTATTAACTACCGTTAGCCATTGGCTAATAGATTCTTAGATGTTACTCACCAGTATGTGTGTGAGAGGCTAATTAGCTTAACATTAGGGCTGTCAAAAACAATTGAGGAATTTTGAATATTTGTTGAATTTAAAAATAAAATCCACATTTTAATGCAAAAACATTGCATTTGAATTTTAGGTCTGCGTCAGCCGTCAGACAGCCTTATCAGTGGCACACGAAATGTGACAATGTAAGAGTCATTGCATTGTAATGCTTTTGTTAGCCTATCCAGTTGAACCCAGTAGATGCGGTGCTGCTACAGTGTTCATTCAGTATATTGCGGGAAACGAGAGCATCAGTGTGGAGATGTTCAACTTTTAAAAAAACATGTCTCAAGACTTTTAAGGTGATTTTCCCCATCCCACTGTATCTCATGGTTTTAATTGAAGGTAGCCTACTTTTGTGATTTGGTTTTGGTCCTTTGAATTAAAATATACATATATGTATGGTGCTGGGGTTTTTTTTCTTTGTAATTGTTTAAGCAACTTATGCTTTGAATGTGAATTAATGTTCATCTGGATAAACAGTGCATTATCTCATTATCTAGGTTTGTAACGTAAATAATTTATAAACCTTTGCCAACACGGGAGAATACATCAACCTATGACTAAATATGTCATGTATTGTGCATCGCGATTTCAAAATAAATGTTTCTGCATGTGGCTAAATATAAATATTTTATGGATTTAAACTTTTTTTAATCACGCTGTAAAGTTAGTGTACATGACCTACAGTTTCACATAATCTCATGTTAATCTTGAGTACCTATAGAGTAGTACTGCATCCTTCATATCTCCAAAAATTCTTTAGTTTTATCATATTAATAAAAGAAAAATACAGCTTTCTGATTCTCTCTGGAAAAAGCCGAGCTCCTGGAGGCGTGCAGTCACTGAAATGACGAGAACACACAAATGCACTTGCTACACTCCCTTGCTGCCCCGGAAAAACAAACCGTATCCACTGTTCATGTAACGCTTGGTAGAGCCCTGCGCGGGACTGTTTTCCTCATCCCGCGCCCGCCGAATTTCTGACTATTACCGCCCACTCCCGCAACGTATGTTACACTCCCGCCCGCTCCCGCAATATGTATGTCCACTACCGCCCGCACCCGCAAAACTCTGAGAATTTATTCCCGCACAATAATAGAGATGCATTGATTTTTGTGTCTTCTCCCGTCCCGCAGGAAAAAAAAACACGTATTTGTATTAATATTATTAAAGAGTAACTAAACCCTAAACCAACTTTTTTTAGTTAATGATCTATAAGAATGGGGCTTTATTAGTGCTGTTCATAGATTCGAGTAACTTTTTTGACATTTGAGTATAAAGTGTTTTAATTCTACAATATATGGTGTAAAAACGTGTGAGTGCTGCCCTCTTCAGGTTAAACGGTGGCTACTGCAGTTGATTTTTCCTATTGGATGTTGCGGTGGCAAGTGACGTAAGCGGTGGCAGGTGATGTAAGCGGTTTCCAGCTCACCACGCCCCTTGGTACGAGCTACCACGCCCTTGGCAGTATAAAACCATCAAAATCACTGTAGTGAGTCAGGAGCTGGAATTGCGAGTATTGGTAACGACCAGGATAGACTATTATAGCATCTCTTAAGCATAGCAATTATATAGTTATTTAGATCTTCAAGTTAGCGTAGATTTATCTGTATTTAGTACAGTGGTCAGGATGGTACGTATGTGTAGTGTTGCTGGTAGTAACAGCACTGCTGGACTGCATAGTTTACCAGCAGACTTTAAAATTAAGCGCCAGTGGTTGCATGCATTTGGCCTGGAAGACCGCAAGTTCCTGCCTAGAGCTCGAGTGTGCAAACTGCGTTTTACACGGGATTGCTTCTCCAACGCAATGGAGGTGGAAATTGCCTTCTCCACACAGCTCGCGCTGAAAAGCGACGCGGTGCGGGAGGTAAGACCGCAGTTTGAGCCAGCGGCTCGAATTGATATGAACACACCTCGACACCCTCCACTTTAGGTGAAAGTGGGGGAGAAAAGTCCTCTACTTCAAATGATCGCTCTGTTGCAAAGCTACTTGCGTCATTACAGTCACTCTCCATTTTAGCGTCTCTGACAGCAGCTGTCAAACAATCCATCACTGCGAGGCTCAGGATCACGCCGCACTTGCTCAGCCCCGCCCTAGGTTCGTCCCCTCTATCTCCGCTGTGATCTGCCCACTTTTCAACATTTTTCAAATATTGTCAGTGGGTGGAGTCAGGCTCTGAGCAGGGGTTTAGTTACACTTTAAAGAGATTCATGGGGTTGTTTCGTTTCCCTGGCCTGCATGTAAAAAAAAAAAAAAAGACAAAACACAATACATTCAAATATAATTTAGTTTTTATCAAAAACTTTGCACATAAAAAGACTGCTTTGCAAAAAAAATATACATAATATGATAAACTAGGCTACATGAAAAACAGCAGTTTTACAATTATTAGCCAAATGTCGCAGGTATTCTGTTTGAAAAATACAAATAAGAATAAAAACATTCAAACTTAAGCAGCCTGCTCAATAACACTGGCATCATCACGCCTCTTGACCTAATTAACAAATGGCAATGAGGGGCTGTGCTAAAAAAAAAACACTAATAAATAACATAAAATAAACAACGTTAACGAATGAATTTAACAAATCAATCACTTTGCAATATTGCTGTGGAGGAAGAGAATGTTGCTGATCGACTGCGGTCCCAATCCCGTGCGTCTCTGAGATATTCAGCCATTTCATCATCGATCGGCTTTGGCACTGAAGCAACGGACGCATCGTCTTCCCACAATTGAGAAACTTCTCCAAATGTCAGACTTTCCTTGCTTAGCTTTTGTGCTGTAAATACCTCGTTTGAGGTTCTTTTCTACATCTATTGACATCTTCTCCATCATGTCGCTAGGCAACCTCCCTATCCCGCGGTGGGTTTTTTTTAGCCGCCCATTCCCGCCCACAGCAAAATTCAAACCGCCCGCTCCTGCGAGATTTGCGTTGGGTCTCGCGGGACCCGGCGGGACTCAATCCCAATGCAGCCCTCTAACGCTGGGTTCTTTGGGAAGCTGAACATGGTAAACTTTCCCTCACACCCAAAAACACACTTATTTGGAGACATTCTCGAACAAATCCTATGCAGTGCTGCCAACAATCTCCCGATGAAGCGCGTTGATGTGCGCGGTCTTGCTCTCCTCTGGTCAACGTGTGCGTGGGTGTGCTTTTCCGAGAGAAAAAGACATATTTTGTCATTGAAAATTTCTTAAATAGTCAGAGGTGTAAAATACTTGAGTAATTTTACTTGATTATTGTACTTAATATTATTTTGGGGGATTTGTACTTTACTCAACTACAATTTAGACTGACTCTTGTACTTGTACTTCATTACATTTCTTAAGAAAAAAACAGTGCTTTTTACCTCTTACCATTTTATCTTAAAGTACATTATATTTTTATTTTATCTTATGCACGTTAAATATGGTAAACAGAAGGTCAAACGTGTGTGCCTCACATGAGAACTAATGATCATTGTTTTCATGCAGCAAACACACATATTTCTACTTCAATTATGACTATCATCAGGTAAATGTCTGGCTTCAAAAGTTCACCATCAAATCTGAGGAAGCATATTGAGGTAGCAAAGTTGCATTTTCCCGCCCTTAAAAGTTTATTCATTATTTGTTCTGTTTTGATAGAGCCATTGGCTGTGTAATATATTAGCTGAATGCACCAACTTGAGTGCAAATAAAATCAGTGATGAGAATTTAAATACAATTAATATTTTTGTGGGATTTTATTTTTATTAGATGTTACAAATCTCCCAAAAAAGTGTTTAAATAAGCATTAAATGCTAAATTAATTGTAATTCATGTTTAGTAATGTTCTTACCAGGTGGTGGATAAGTTGTATTTACAATGTCATTATATGAATCATGAAGTAGGAATAAGGACTGTCAGTGAATATTTTTTAATCTTAATAATTAAATGCTTTTCTCATTAATCGAATTAGTCACAAATAATTATTTATCAATATTTGCTAAAAAAAAAAACTCTAAAAGCCCCAAATAAACATTTAAAAGATAAATTGTCCTTTTAGACAGTGACGTTGAATAGACAGCACAAATAAAGTGGTTTTTAAAACGTTAACGTTGTATGTTTTAATTCTATGACTCTTCTCATTAATTCAACACATTCTTGTATTCTGTCTGGAATATATTTCTAGCCTCTCCATCACATCTTGATCTTCAAAGGGATAGTTCACCCAAAAATGAAAATTCTCTCGCCATTTACTGAACCTCTGTCATTCCAGATGTTTTATGACTTTCTTTCTTCACATGAACACAAGCAAAGATTTTTAGTCCATATAATCCAAGGGGACAGGACCACTTCAGAAACCACACAAAGTGAACATGACAGTCAATATTAAAATATTGGTATTTGTATTTTTCTTACATATCGTTTCACTTAAGACAGTGATTCATTAAGAGGGGTTGCATGAGTTACGGTCATATTCTCTTTGTGTATAGTTTTTGAAGTCTCATTTTTGGATGTCCCATACACTTGCATTATATAAAGAGAATTTTTTTCCCCCTAAAACTCTTAGATTGTGTTCATCTGATAAATAAAAGTCATAGGATGGCATGAGGGTGGAAATGGAGTTTCCTTTTAATCCCTTTCCCTGTATTTTTATTTTTATTTATTTTTTTATAATTGTTTTGGTGTTCCGTTGGGTTTCATTTTAATTGTTGTTGTTGAACCAAATATACATGTTTGACCTGTTCCATTTGCATTTTTTTCATTCTCTCCCTTTAACCATTCCTCTGTATTTTCTGTCAGAAAAAAAGTACTACTTTTTTAATACTTGAGTACAATTTAAAGTTGTACTTTTTACTTTACTCAAGTATGATTTTGACCAGATACTTGTACTTTTAACTGAGTAAAATATTCACTGAGTACTTTCACTTGAGTAAAAAATTTTTTTACTTTTTACACCTCTGAAAATAGTATTCAAATATTGCCTTGAAGTGAACCAAGTATCTGTATTTGGTCTCATCTGGTGAGCTAAGTGTATTTTCACACCCCTAGTGTTGATAAACTGTGATATAGCTCATAATTTTCCAATTGTATGATATAGCTTTCATTCTTCAGGTCAACCATATATTCATGAAAAAGAAAATCAGTTTGAATAAAGTAAGCAGTATCTTTGCCATAGTCTCCTTTCAAATGTTAAAGTTGCCACAGTCATTGCTTGCTGCGCATGTGCTGCCCCGCCCCCGGAATTTTTAATATTTTTTTTTGCTTTAACCCCTGTATAATATATATTTATTTATTTGTTTGTGTGTGTAAAAGTATATTAGTCTGGCGACTAAACTAAAAAAAATTTACTAGCCAATGGCGATTATATCAACAAGGTGTGCATAGAGGGTTGATTTGGCTCTATTGCTTCGTCAGAACAACATTTCTATCTCAATTTCCGTGAATTGAAAGAGTTTGAAAAATGCAAGCCTATCATCATAGCAGTTTCTCTGAAATAAGCAGCAGGGAGACACACATCCTTCCTGCTTGTAGTGAATTCATCAGATTGGGCCAGATTACTAATACCAGCTGCAAACTGTACTTGAGTGCTCAGTTTGGAAGACCTCTTCCCATCAACCAGTGGGTGATTTCAAATATGTTCTGCTGTCTTCCCATAGATGTTGAAGGAGAAACAGAAGGAGCTGGAGGACAAAGCAAACAAGTTTAACAAGCAGAATGAGAACGAGTCCAAAGATGCACTTCTCTTTAAGACAGATCTTCCCCTACTGCACAGAAAACAGTCTACAGTCGCCAAACCACGCAAACAGCAAGCGGTTGTCACACCATTACAGGGTAAGTTGTGGTTAACTTCATCCTTCTAGTCCTCCTGAGACACTTTGTGCATGAGAACGCAGTATTGATTTAAGTGGTTTAGTGTTTAATTACCCTTTTTTCCTGCTCTTTCCTCTCTGCCTGTTGACTTGTGCTGTTAGTATGCTGTACGTTTCTGTGATGCTACAGTTGCTTTGTCCTTCAGGGCTCAAAGCTTTCCCGCTCTGTCCCCGCTCTCATCCTGCTTCTGTCAGCTTCTGTGCTTCCAGATGGAAAACTGAACCGATACATTTAAGAGTGCATTTCCTGGAAATCAAAATTTAGCAATCGTTCACCCAAAAATTACATTTCTTTTGAAAATTTGCTGGCCTGAGGGCCATTCAAGATGTTAAGTTTTTCATCATCAGAAAAGATTTGGAGAAATTTTAGCATTCCATCTCTTGTTCCCCAATGGATGCTCTGCAGTGAATGGGTGCCGTCAGAAAGAGGGTCCAAAGAGCTGATAAAAACATCACAATCCACACCACTCCAGTCAATCCATTATTGTGTTGTGAAGCCGAAAGCTGCATGTTTGTAGAATATGCACAGATCAAGCACCGTTTATAAGCAGAAACCGTTTTGTGAGAGACAACTGGGGATGGACTTTTTCAACTGGAGTACTGGATGATGAACTAATATTTTGATCAGAAGCAACTGTTTAAAGTTAGTATGTCTGAATTCTGGATTTGTTTTGTACAAATATGCAACTTTTCAGTTCAAGAGCAAGTGATGTAATGCTAAATTTCTCCAAATCTTTTGAAGAAGCTACAAACTCATCTACATCTTGGATGGCCTGAGGTTGAGTACATGTACAGCGAATTTCATTTTTGATTAACTATTCCTTTAAGCACAACATTTCAGCCATTTCTTCCTGTCCAAACACATCTCAGTCTCTCAGGTGCAGCCCTTGCAGCAGTGTGCTGTGGTGTGTAAACCCTCTCAGTTCTTGGATAAGAAGAAGAAACGTGTCCAAACTGAGGTCAGTGTGCTGCTGGTTGTTCTTTACACGTGCATAATACAAAATATAATAATAGTGCTCTGACCAGGAGATTTGGGTCCTATAAAATAATTTAGAAAAAAAATGATGTATTGGGCCGTTTTGCTGCCTGGTGAAGAAGTAAAATCATGTTATGACAGTCATGGCCAGTAGATGGCTGAAGTTTTCTATCCATCCAGTTTAATAACTACATATGCATTTTTTTTTTAATAATCTCTTTATGAACTTTAAGTTTGAACTCAATGGAGGGACAGAAATTTCTCCGGTTTCTTTAAAAGCTGTCAAGTGATGGTATATTGACCGTAACAGAGATTTTACTTGAACGTTTGACATGATTCAATAAGGTTTTCTGCTGCTAAGGTTGGTCAGGGGAAGGAGAACGGAGGTCCGGATCCTCCCTCAGCTGTTGACGTCAACTGGGAGTCCCATCTGGATTCAGCGTTACTAGAGCAGTCCAGGAGGAAGATCCTGCAGACGCTGAACTCCGGCTCTCTGAAGGATCTCAAGAGCCTGCAGCTGATCGGAGACAAGAAAGCTAAATTAATCATGGGCTGGAGAGAGATTCATGGGGACTTCACACAGGTAGAAGTCTGGCTCTTCACCTGTGATGTGCCAAACTTTGACATGAGGCTGATTTAATATTCAGGTTTCTCTTTATTTTCCTTGTGTGTAGGTGGAAGACCTGAAGCAGATCGAATGCATTACAGTTAAACGTTTCTCTTCTTTCATAAAGGTTTGTGGTTTGTGTCTGCTGTGGATCGTTTAATAATGTGTCTGGAGGAAAGCACACTACATTGTGATTTAGGAGTTTTCCTTTAATCACACACCATTTCTATTTTTTCTTTTCCCCCTCACAGGCCAATATTCTCAGCAGTATGGGAAAGTGAAGTGCATGAGACACTGTGCTGAAGAGGAGCATTTGAACACTTTTTCTCGTTTTTAAGATGTTCTTACAGATTTTAATGCGTGTAACATTTTGTACAGCTTTATTTTTCTGTGTATACTTGACTTCTTTTTTCCATGTTTTCTGTAATTTTTGAATACTATTTTTTCCTTTTTAGTATTTACTTTTTTTTTTTTTTTATGAACTTATGTATCATGTGGCACCAAATAAATGCCACCATCACTAAATGAAGTTCAGTGAGTTTTTTTTACATAACTAATTGGGTGTTATACTTTAGATTATTTGTTTTATAAAACCACTCGAGGTGAACCAGTAAATCTTCTGTATTCTCAAAATCATAATTTACAGAAATATAGGTTTGAGATCTGTGTGATGCTGTCAGTGATTCTCATAATTTTTTCATCTAAAAGGGAAACTACAAATGCATATGCAAGGTCAGCTGCAAATCTCTCTCTTCATCCCTCATTTTTCATTGAAGTGACATGACATACGGCCAAGTATGGTGACCCATACTCAGAATTCGTGCTCTGCATTTAACCCATCCGAAGTGCACACACACACAGCAGTGAACACACACACTGAACACACACCCGGAGCTGTGGGCAACCATTTATGCTGTGGCGCCCGGGGAGCAGTTGGGTTGGGGGTTCGATGCCTTGCTCAAGGGCACCTAAGTCGTGGTATTGAGGGTGGAGAGAGCGCTGTACATTCACTCCGCCCACCTACAATTCCTGCCAGCCCGAGACTCGAACTCACAACCTTTCGATTGCCAGTCTGACTCTAACCATTAGGCCACGACTTATGCATGTCTTTTGTAAACTCTGACAGTACAACCCGAATTCCGGAAAAGTTGGGACGTTTTTTAAATTTTAATAAAATGAAAACTAAAGGAATTTCAAATCACATGAGCCAATATTTTATTCACAATAGAACATAGATAACGTAGCAAATGTTTAAACTGAGAAAGTTTACAATTTTATGCACAAAGAGCTCATTTCAATTTTGATTTCTGCTACAGGTCTCAAAATAGTTGGGACGGGGCATGTTTACCATGGTGTAGCATCTCCTTTTCTTTTCAAAACAGTTTGAAGACGTCTGGGCATTGAGGCTATGAGTTGCTGGAGTTTTGCTGTTGGAATTTGGTCACATTCTTGCCTTATATAGATTTCCAGCTGCTGAAGAGTTCGTGGTCGTCTTTGACGTATTTTTCGTTTAATGATGCGCCAAATGTTCTCTATAGGTGAAAGATCTGGACTGCAGGCAGGCCAGGTTAGCACCCGGACTCTTCTACGACGAAGCCATGCTGTTGTTATAGCTGCAGTATGTGGTTTTGCATTGTCCTGCTGAAATAAACAAGGCCTTCCCTGAAATAGACGTTGTTTGGAGGGAAGCATATGTTGCTCTAAAACCTTTATATACCTTTCAGCATTCACAGAGCCTTCCAAAACATGCAAGCTGCCCATACCGTATGCACTTATGCACCCCCATACCATCAGAGATGCTGGCTTTTGAACTGAACGCTGATAACATGCTGGAAGGTCTCCCTCCTCTTTAGCCCGGAGGACACGGCGTCCGTGATTTCCAACAAGAATGTCAAATTTGGACTCGTCTGACCATAAAACACTATTCCACTTTGAAATAGTCCATTTTAAATGAGCCTTGGCCCACAGGACACGACGGCGCTTCTGGACCATGTTCACATATGGCTTCCTTTTTGCATGATAGAGCTTTAGTTGGCATCTGCTGATGGCACGGCGGATTGTGTTTACTGACAGTGGTTTCTGAAAGTATTCCTGGGCCCATTTAGTAATGTCATTGACACAATCATGCCGATGAGTGATGCAGTGTCGTCTGAGAGCCCGAAGACCACGGGCATCCAATAAAGGTCTCCGGCCTTGTCCCTTACGCACAGAGATTTCTCCAGTTTCTCTGAATCTTTTGATGATGTTATGCACTGTAGATGAGATTTGCAAAGCCTTTGCAATTTGACGTTGAGGAACATTGTTTTTAAAGTTTTCCACAATTCTTTTACGCAGTCTTTCACAGATTGGAGAGCCTCTGCCCATCTTTACTTCTGAGAGACTCTGCTTCTCTAAGACAAAGCTTTTATAGCTAATCATGTTACAGACCTGATATCAATTAACTTAATTAATCACTAGATGTTCTCCCAGCTAAATCTTTTCAAAACTGCTTGCTTTTTTAGCCATTTGTTGCCCCCGTGCCAACTTTTTTGAGACCTGTAGCAGGCATTAAATTTTAAATGAGCTAATTAAGTGGATAAAAGTGTAAAATTTCTCAGTTTAAACATTTGCTACGTTATCTATGTTCTATTGTGAATAAAATATTGGCTCATGTGATTTTGAAATTCCTTTAGTTTTCATTTTATTAAAATTTAAAAAACGTCCCAACTTTTCCGGAATTCGGGTTGTAGTTTCTTCATGACTGGGTTTTGCACTGGCAAATGCTGTAAATCTGGCTCTTAAAGAATTCAGAGGCATTCTGCTAATTCAGACTAAGACCATTTATAAGCCAAATCAGGGTTCCCACACATCCTGGAAAAACTGATTACAAATTAGAGAAAAAGTAAAATTTCCAGGAAAGGGTTGAATATTTTGTATTTTTTTTTTTCTCTTCAATGGTACTGAAATTATGTTTTAGACTTCTGTAGAGAGGAATATATTACTTTAGGGCATGATCCTAGTCTTTTATTGTCATCGTAAATAAATTACTGTCCAGGAAATGTCCTTGAAAATGATCACTGAAAAAAAGTGGGAACCCTGCAAATGTTTGTTGACAAATTAGTATTTTGTATAAAATGGAAGGATTTATTCAATCACCTGCATGTAGAAACTATTTTGAAATAACTTCCAAAACAAAATAATTACATTTCATAATAATGCTCTTAAGATGTTTTTTGAAGGTGCAAAATTAATAGTTCCCCAAATATGAAATTAGGGGAGTTGTGGTTCTGAAGCCAAAATATGGTTAGAAAATAGTTTTTGTGAGCAAGTAGTTGAAGAAATCGGTCCAATTTTTACAGAAAGTTAGTCAAAGCAACCAAAGAGTTTTAGCATTTCATGAGCTGTTATAATGCTTTTTGTGCCAATGTCTCGTCTTTTTTCTGAACTCGATGCATACTAGGGAGTCTGTCACAGATGCATCATGCGTCTCTGACACACAGAGAAAACTGACTGCAGAGAAAAAGCTCATTCATAAAAAGCACATAGCTTTGATGTAGGTGAGGTGGTTTCTTCATCAGAACAGATTTGAAGAAATTTAGCATTACATCATTTCTGTAGTGAATGGGTGCCGTCAGAATGAGTCCAAACAGCTGATAAAAACAATCCACACCACTCCAGTCCATCAATGACTGTCTTGCGAAGCAAAAAGTGGCATGTTTGTAAAAAAAAAAAAAAACATCACTAAGATGTTTTAAGCTTCAAACCTAAAATATGAGTCCTCTATCCATAAAATGAAGTCGTCTCGTCTGAATCAGGAGAGAAATGTGCACAAAGTCCGATCCATTTAAAATGCACTGTTCTTTTAATATATTCTGGAAAAGCAAGAGTACAAAGGCAATAGAATGTATGAGCTTTATTTTGGTTTGTTATGCAAAAGTATGTCATTAAAGAGATTTTAGCATTTATTACAGTAAAAGCATAAGTTTTATAGTTATTTTTTCTTTTTCATGAAACAACCTAAACGAAATGTTATATTGTTTTATAACTTCAAACCTATAAAACATTTCTGGAAAAAAGTGTGTTGTCATATGGTTCCCCTTGCTTGGTGTTTTATCCACTGCAATAGTCCTGCATTTTAGCTAAGGCTTCATTGTCCATATATTCTTAGAGGAGTCTGTATAATCCTTGACTTGTCATTCAGTATTTGCGTTTTGAACTGGAAGTGAATGTAAATGTGTTGTTGGTGAGTAGATGTGTCTGCAGTCAACACTGCTTATTCATGACTCACACACACAGTCCTTCAGCCAGCCTGACATCCCTGTGGAACTGTTACTTTCAGGGGTACATCTCACACGAAGTTTTTTTATTACCTTTTTAAACTTTCAAATTAAAATTGCAGATTGGGTCATGTATATTACAGTTTATAACTACATATCATTAACTGAATTAGTGGTGATATAGCCTATACTAAGTAAAAACTCTAGAAATATTCACTGGTTTTCACTGTAAATTAGTAAAGGTGCATATCTTTTTTTTTGAAGACTCCTTAGTTATTTGCTTTTTAGTTCCAAAGGTGCCATTGTCTGCTGTATTTCAGTGTTATGAGTTATGGTGAAATATATTTAAAAAGAAAATATCAAAGTATAAATTAATACTTTTCATTTTCAAAAGTAATGGGCTATTACAAAAGCCTTCCAATTATAATTTATTATAAACACTATAATGTAATTAATACTTTCCCCTTAAAAAATATCTACTTTATTTTTCAGTGTAGCCTATCTTAAATTAGTGAGTTTACATTGCAATGTTACATTCTTACTGAGTAATTCTGCTTAAATGTGTAACTTATTTTGTCGAAATGCTTAATTGCACCGTGTATCTATTTAATTGTCATGGGCTATTGCCTTTAATCAGCCTTCATAATTGTATTTTTCTATCTATAAATCGCAGTGTTTTCCAGCGCGTGTAGTGTGCTCATGTCACGCTGTTGTTGTCTCCTCCCGTCAGTCAGTGATGATCCCAGCAGCAGACCACACCACAGCAGCGGGCCATTCACGCGGCATTTTTCCTTTGATGTATATTTGAATGTCACGCTGGAATATAGAATTTTCATTCGAATCGGCAGAGCGACAGACAGTTCATGCAAATGAACTAAAGGCGTACGTGCGACTCTAACCTCACACTGGCTGGAATCGCGCGGTCTAAGGTAGCTGTTTATTTATGTGATATATATGTATATGTGTGTAGCCTATTAATCAACGTCTGAATGATTTTTTTTATGTCTATGGGAGAGACATCCCTTTGTTTTATTAGAAAACAAAACGTTTCCCGACCTGGATAGGTGAATTGTACCTGTGTTATGGATGCATGAGGACAAAGAACAGCTTACAGTGTATAATACATTGTGCATCGTTATTAATTAATCTTCATATTCGTTATGGTATCTTCGTATATGGTATCGATAGGGTATCTTATATATGAACTATGGACTAAAATATGTTACCCCCCCCCCCTCTCTCTCCTCCATATGTCTCTTTTCCCCACGGCTTTGTCTGTGTGCCCTCATGTTGTCCGCGCATGTTTTTCATCATATGTTCCTACATACAGTATTTACTGTGACGATTTTACGTTTTTTTTTCGTGAGTTTAACTATCTCACTTAACCTTTATATTAGAAAAACGAGAATAAAGAAAAGCAAATAATGTCCTAGCTGAAAATGACCACATTTTCCTGTATTATCACTGTACGTTGGGCCTTATTTTACTGACTTTAGTGTATAGTTGAATAAATATGGTTTTAAGGGTATACTAAAATCTATTATTGGAATCTATATGAATTCTCCTGCTGTGAAAAGGAATGTTGTAAGATCTATCTCTGTAACTGAGGTCAGTTTCATGACCTATGTGTTAAACAAGCATGCATTAGGCTAATGAACAAACCATTGCTATGATAAAAAATATATATTTTAACTGAGCAGTTGTTTTGTGTGAAAATACCTCTCTGGGATGCTGAAGTGTGAGGGATATGATGTGTGTGCTGACACTATGATCTGGAGCGTGAGTTTGCATCTCATCATGCGTTTCTGTGCGCTCATCTCAGATGGTAATGAGATTCATCTCCTGTGCACATAAATCTCACTATTTTTCTCCTGTTTGTAGTGACACGGGACACCGTCTGAACATCAGCGCTACACTGCCACATTCACACCCTCCGTCGTCTTTATGGAAACCAAGTACCGCCAGGCATCATTGGGCTCTCTGGTTTGTACCCAGGACGAGGAGCCGATGAGCTGCCAGACCCCGGGCCCTGTCACAAACCAGCCAGGGACCACCGGGGTCGGATCGGACTCATTCCCATGTCTGCGCCCCCTCACTTTCCCCCAGAAGTCCAATGAGGATGTGCGGCGCTCGGGAGAGGTCACCGTTACAGTCAAGGAGAAAGCTGAGAGTGGTAGTTCATCATTTCATCAATAATATGTCATTCTGGGAGGGTTGTGTGAGGGGAAAGGGATACAAATAATTTAAATGAAAGCGTCTGCTCTGTCTCCAGGAAGAAAACATTGGGGACTTTCAGGTCCTGCTGTGCCAGTCACACTACGGTCATTTGCATACAGCAATCAGGATAAAGACTTTAAAAATCGCATGTAATTAAACAGAGATGAGAGAGTGAGTGTTTTTAGAGCTCAAAAACTGCAGCTGTACAAAAAGACACCGACTAAATTTTGGTTAAAAAAAAATAGACGTAAAATGATTTTAGGAATATTTATATGCTATTATTGAATTTATTAATAATCTGAATTAGCTTATATATATATATATATATATATATATATATATATATATATATACACATGCACACATATTATGTATATATTATTTGTATATAGAATGTAGTTGTATTAATTTATTAACAATTTGAATAAGCTTTTATTTATATATTTTCACCTGTTTGTTTATTAGATATGTGTTTTATTATTTATGTATTTTTTCAGGTCAGGTTTAGGACATAGTACTTTTTTAGTTAGGTGCTAAATATTTATACATGCTTATACATAAAATAAATTTATGTATAAGCTTATGTTTTTTTAGTGTGTGTGTGTGTGTTATTTTTCTTTTACAGAATGTATACATATTTTAGTATTTTATTTTAATTTGAATTAGCTTTTATTTTTATATTTTCGTTTTATATATATATATATATGTGTGTGTGTGTGTGTGTGTGTCTGTTTAGTTTCATTTCATCTTCACCTTTATTTCAGCTATTTTTAATAGTGTAAATTAACAATAACAAAACAGATTCAATATCAAATACCAATTCAATACTGTTTTTCATCTATATTTTTATTTCATTTTAAATGAGTCTTAATTAACAATAACAACTCTGACCCAATTTGATATCAAACACAAAAGCAGCTGTAAATTCCTGTGTCAGGTCTAGGAGTTTTCTTCATGTTCAGTCTTTAGAGTTTTTTTTAATGAAAAACCGCTTCATTAGACACATATTCAACATACAGATATCTGACAGGTACAGGCAACTACTGCCACTGTTGGAGCGAGTCACTGCAGAGCCACTTAAACCAGAAATAGACAGGCCGAGAATAGAATATCATTAAATCAAACACTAGGTACCAAATCAAAAAGAGCAATTCACTACAGAGGCACATTCTGTCCCCGTATTTTAAATATCTGGGAAATATATTATTATTGCTCAAAAATGGTTATTTTCTGATCCTGGTTACACAAAAATATTGAGAATATTAAAATAATAAATATATGATGCATACTTTCAGGATTGAATTAGCAAATAGGTTTAAAAAAGCAAAAATAAAAGCTAAAAGTGAAGATTAATTTAAAAAGCACTTCCCAGCACCACTGCTAGAGGAATAGTTTGCCGCACAGCAAATCCGATCATTGTAAATAATGCACAGGCTCTTCTGAGGGGCATTTCTTTGTTACTCACCACAGAATGACTGAGAGCTGGCAGTGGACAAGCACAACAGCTCATGACAACTTTGTTGTTTATTGTGGCTCGGTGATGCTCTGAGGAGTTCGTTTGAGGTTAAGAGCGGGATTTTTTTTTTCTTTTCTTTTTACAGTCGCTGAGTGAGTTGTAAATGCTCTTAATTAAATGAAAGTTGTGCATCCTGATTAAAATTGCCAAATGGTCTTTCTGGCAGGAGGGGCTGAAAGGCATGGCAGAGATTAGTGAATTAATTGCATTGGTGGCTATTTAATCAAAGTTGGTTTCAAGAGCACGCTATCCTGCGTTTCTATAAGCATCACAATTGGAGGAAAACATGGTGAGACAAACAATGATAGCAGACAGCTAAAAATATTATAGTACAATGTGTTTTTTCTTTTTTGAATATATTTTAAAATGTCATCTATTACTGTGATGCAAAGTTGAATTTCAGCATCATTACTTCAGTCTTCAGTGTCACA